>NC_088312.1:8484848-8787878 GCF_910592395.1 Lineus longissimus | reverse complement strand
TGTGGATGTGCTGGTCAAAGGTAAGCTAAAAAAATATGTTGCCGCCCCATGTAAATCTCGCAAGGAAGTTGGTTGATGGTGTCTAATCAGGTTTGTCGAGTCCTGGTAGAAATGACCAAGTGGGTCAATCAAGCTCAACCTACCAAATTAGCTCAGTCATCTGGCCAAATTCTAAGTTCATAAACTGACAAATTTTGACTTCAAAGTTTGTCAACAGACCAAGGAGTTTGTTCACCAGCAGTTGACCAACCTTGAATTGGACAACTTACCATTTATTTACTAAGTTATGTGCTCAGTGGAGACTTCAACAATTGTACCTTTTTTTCAGGCCTGCAGGAGATAACCGAGCTGGCAGAAACCGAGGCCCTGGCCGAATTTGGTTTGAGCATTCTTAAATCAAAACCTGCAGTGTGTTCGAACCTTGAGTGGGGCAGTACAGAATACTGGGAGAAATACATTCGTAACATCACCTTCCATCTCTGTCACGTGACAGGAACTTGTAAGATGGGACCAGAAGATGATCCGACCACTGTTGTGGACTCGGAATTGAGGTGCGCCATGTAACAGTTAACTGCTGTATTTGTGCATTAAACGTAGTGCTGCGTTTCTCTCATTTTAACAGGCTTTGTCGTGGCGGTGGCAAGGCCGGTCCATTCATAAAATATTGGTGAAGTTGTATAAATTAAGGAAGGATCGAGATGAGCAAAATGTGATATCACTGGCCGTTGATTAAAGAGAGGTTCCTAGGCAAGTCAGACTCCTAGACATTGTCTCATTTCACCGATGTGTCTTTTTCAGAGTCCACGGTATCGAAGGCCTTCGCGTGGCTGATGCCTCCATCATGCCTGACTCTGTTTGTGCGAACACTCATGCGACCTGTGTCATGATTGGAGAAAAAGCTGCAGATTTGATTAAAGGCGCATCCTTCTCTTAAACAACTTCCATGTACACATAGCGCTTCTGCAAAGTTTCTTCGTGTACTTTGCCGTACAGTATTCGTTCTTTATAGAGCGAGCGAGCGTACATTCTTAGACTTCCTAACATTCCTTATTGATAAAGCACACAGTCCGTTATCTCAGACTTTCGTTTATAATCTGGACGATCGCTTTATAATCAAAGAACAGTTTTGATATCTAAGAATCTCATCTATATAGTGTATACTATACCAGAACGACAATGAATAAAGCACACAGCTATCTTTTTGTCCATCGTCTTTACGGATAAGTGATTGCATAGGGCTTCATGCAAGATCGTCCAAGACTGTCCTGAATGAATGCTGATATTCCTCGGACTTTCCTGGGCGGCCTTCGATGATATATAACTCTAATATAATTTCGTTGTTCATGCCGAGAACTATTTTTACCAGGCTCGCAAGATCTCTGTACTATATATTCGTGATGGATAACCGACTAATTGTATTGACGGCGACTGTGCCGCGCTCATCCGGATACGCCGGGGGTGGGAACACTCCCTTATGGCGCCCATACGGATATTCCATTTTCTGCCGAATGTAAAGATGTTTAGCACAGTCTAAACATCACCCATATCCATCCATATATTTCTTCGTATCATTTATCCATTGCTGTGTCTTAAATCCTCTGAATCATATCGCAAAACGGTACAATCATCAAAGAACAAAGTAAGAGCGGGTAGAGATGGAGCTGCGTGGTCGGATACCTCAAGCCAGCAATCCTAAAAGGGAATGTTGATGCCGTGACGAACGCTCTAGTCACTAAGGTTGGTGAACACTCGATTCCATTCGAATTTCGAAATATAACTTATATTAGTGTCACTGTCATCCTGGCGTTGTCTTTTTCAGTTTAGTCGAATAGACTACACGTCAAGAAAAAGTTGACGCCAATTTAGTGAAGATTGTTTTTTCTAAGTCGGCACTGCACACTAAGATAGCGATGCCTTGCCCGAGAGGGTATAAGAGACGTTTTCAAGAATGAATAAGGCGTGCTACTATCAAACATTCGATTTTCGTTTTCAGGTTGAAATGGAAGACATGAGTCCAAAAAACGCCACAGGAGTCAAGTACATGTATGTTGAAGGGGCGGACACCGTCCGCTTCCACATTGCCTACCAGAATCTTTTCCCATTTTTCATTAGATTGAGCTGTCTTTTACAGAGTCCGCGGTATCCAATGCATCACCGTGATCAATGCCTCCAGAACGTGTAAAGTATTTCTGTTGAGGTTCCTTTTCTTCTTCACAAAATTCATCATTTACTCTTTATTGTAAACTTTTTGAGACAAAACTGCTTTAAAACCAAAGAACACTTCGAAAGTTTAGCCGTCCGTATCATCACTCAGAACGATTGTGAATAAACAAACTTTGTCCATCGTCTTTACGGACCCGGTCGAGTGATGGCGTTGAGCCTTCTTCCCTAGATCGTCCAAGAATGTCCTGAGTGAATATTGATATTCCTAGAACTTTCCTGGGCGGCCTTGGATGATAACCTTTCTTTCAACTTGAATGTTGATATTCCTATAGGACTTTTCCTAAGCGGTCTTTCAAATTTTGCAATTAATGTCAGGCTGTGCCGGAGTAGTTCGAACGGGAATATCGCACGACCCTCTCTTTGATGGGTTTATAAACCTCTATATTTTCAATTTCGTGTGACGCGTCGAGAACTCTTTTTACCAGCCTCACAAGATAGCCATCTCGGTCGATATAAGTCAAGGAAGTGTTCCAAAAACGCATTAATGACCCTGTGGCAACCTCTATGTCTTTAGATCTCATTCCACCTCTCGGGCAGTAGCCAACCCGAAGGTACATTATACGCATACCAATATTAAACAGCAGCAGATAACGTTTATTTGTTTCATCGTAGATCAGGTCAGTATGTCTATAGTTAATGCCAGCCTCGTAGAACACCTCATGACGCTTTCTGGCATAATTGTCGAATTTCCGATGAATCGAAACATCTATTATATATCTTTTTAACAACACTATGACCAGGTCTCCATCTGCTGTCCAATGGAGATGGATTCCTTTGGAGTCACCAGAGTTTGCTTGCTTAACGATAAGACCTTTAACGAGGTGCACGTTCTCGAGATTTTTCTCAGTTTTTATGACCACATCGTACAGTATTACCGCCATTGTGCCCCACCTTGAAGTGAATGGGCAGAAGATAGTAGCTTTTCTATTGTAAATTTTAATGCCGAAATTCCGTCTTCCTTTTGCTTCAGAACAAATGTCATCCTTTGGTATTAAAACCTCCCCCGTCTTGTTCCCCATAAGGGTCAGAATTTCAACTCTGTATTGCATACCTTTTTTGAGCAGTCCACCTTTATACTCTCCAATAGATTTATGATATGTTTGAAAGGTAGCTGACATTAAAAGGTTAAAAAAAGTTTTGTTTTTTGAAAGTTTATAATAATTCATAGTTGATTTTTGAAAGTACAATCTTCGCGCGACAGGATTATAGACCATGTCTGATGCCTTATGATGCTTTAATCGGAACAGGTCCCGGCAAGTGATTTTTGAACTGGGATAAAGGCGACCGAATAACTTGTACCCAGTATCTGCCGCTGCTACCTAAACAGCATACAATGTACAGAATTGGTAATATACCGGGCCCTGTCTATATACGATAATGTTAAAATCAGCGGACTAAATTGGTACATGTACGAACAGAAAGAATCTGGGGGCATCACATCATGGTCTTGCGTAGAAAAACATCTTTTGGCGTGAAGAACACGAGCGACAGTATAGGATTATAACCCGTGCCTGAATTCTCTCACGGCCTTGTCGGTAAGGGCCGCACTTTTCAGAAATCGATCTATACAGCCAAAGAGATTTCCCTGAAGATTTTGACATTTTTCTTGGAAAAGCTGTCGCAGGCGCTGGAAAGAACTTTGAGCATACTCTACGACATTATCACATAAGGTGTTGTAAAAAATATATAACAAAATGTCAAGTCTTGCTGAATCTGAGCACAACTAAATGAACGAGGTCTGGTAGTCTTGCGATTGGCAGACGAAGAGCTGGTGGAACAAGTGCAAACGTGCGAAAGAAAACATCCTCTCACCTTACCTTGGCGATTCTGAAATATTTTCGTCCATTTTCCAGCAATCTCACACCTACTATACTTGAAGTAAGTGCTCAATTGACATGTCCTGGCTCCAATGAGAAGGCTGAACGACACACACCTTGTCTCTTCTGAGCAGAGGAAAGAACAGAGGAGCCGGGACTTGGCCGTCTGCGTCCCGATGTCCGGGAGGAAGAGTAGTCGTGCAACATGCTTTATTTCGAACGATGTGACAACAAGAGTTGTCTTCATGGCGTTCGGCAATTTGTCCATCATAGTTTAGTTGATGGACTTAAGCCGTCAAACCTGTCATCGACTATGTACCGGCCAACAGCAACTCGGTGCCATCCAATAACTGACAGAGACGGAAGCCAGGATATATCTCTGTCGTAATTCACTTATCAGCAACAGTAATTATTTTTGTTTTAAACTGTCTACGACTGTCAGAATGAGCTCGTCGGTTTCTGTTATACATTAGACTAAGTGAGATTATTTAGATTAGTTGAATTTCCCCGCTCTCTAAAGTCCCTAATATTTCGGTTTTGTCAAAAAGATGGTAGGTTACCACCACTTGATATCTATTTAATCTATTGTTTCGATCGATTTGTACGGTTCTTCGTCTTTTTTCTGTCTATCACGTTTCATTTGCCTTCACGTCAAACCAGTTTGTTTCAGAGACAATCTCGAAAGAGATCAATATTGGCCACAAGTGACACAATACGATATTACTGCCTCGGTTTCTACTTGATTGATTTCATCGATTTTTGATTGACTAGTTAATCTTTTCGACGGCTAAACAAGCTCTACAAGATTTTATTGTAAATGAGAACTTGATTCTCGGTCTGACTCACGAATCTTGTGATGTCGAGTATACTTTTGAAAGCAAAGCTACTGGTGGTAGGTCATTACTTGACCATTTTATTGTTTCTGAAAGTGTGTTTAACAAAATAAGAAACTACAATGCGCTTCATAAAGTCTACAACATCTCAGATCATTCAAGTCTGCATATGGGACTTGAGATGAATATGCAGCATATGGTCCCCAATGACGATAACCTTGCCAATGAGCCCAACCACACCCAGGTATGGGAGAGAGCAACCCCTGAGGATTTATTTAATTATAGGCGTAGCCTCAGTCAGAAATTAGACCATATAGATATACCAATGGATGCTATTCAATGTCGAAACTTTTTTTGTACTGATCATTTGATGCAAGCAAAGCATTTGATTGTGTTCATTTTGTGAAGCTATTTCGAATTTTGATCAAAAAAGGGCTATGTCCATTAGCGGCTAGGCTATTAGCCAACATCTACCCACAACAACGTGTACAGGTTCAGTGGGGGAAGCATATGTCTGGTGAATTTACTGTATCCAATGGAGTTAAGCAGGGTGGGGTGCTCTCCCCCGTTCTTTTTGGAATTTATCTGGATGAGCTTATTACGAGTATAAAAACTGACGGTTTCGGCTGCCATGTTGGCAACATTTTTTGCGGTGTATTAGCACCATCGTTTTTCTTAGCACCATCGTTCTATGGGTTAAATAAGATGCTAAACACGGCTCGTCAATTTTCTATTGAATTCAGAATATCCTTCAACGCATCTAAAAGTAGATATTTAGTCTTCGGGTCACATGACCCGCCAGGGGAGATTGTATTTGAGGGTACAAGGGTTCAAATTTCTAATGAAGAAATTCATTTGGGCATTCTTCTTGGTCCTGATGTTCGTCGGAGTAGGGTTCAGGTTTTAGTTAATGATCTGTACAAACGGACCAACATGTTTATGGCTCAGTTTAGGTACGCCAACTTTGAAATCAGATATAAGTTATTCAAAAGTTTTTGTATGCTGCTGTATGGTTACCAGTTGCTAGATTGTTCAAAACCATACATGGAAGAATTGTATATTGCATGGCGTAAATGTATTCGTCAGATTTTGTGTTTGCCATATCGCACTCATAATGACCTGTTACCAGCCATTATAAAGGACTGTAGCGTTCAAACTCAATTGGAGAAAAGGTTCGTAAAATTCATCAAAGGACTGCGGAAATCAGGAAATACACTCGTAAAGGTTACAGTTGGATTATTATTTGCCGGGAGCGTCTCATCAGTGGGGAAAAGTCTAACTATGGTATTACAAAAGTACAACTGGAATAGGGATCAGCTGCCTGATGAATGTATAATGCTTAGGGACATCAATAGGGAATTTTGGGGATTGGGGCATAATAGGGTTGCCATCCAAGTTAGGGAATTGCTTGAAATGCGGGAGGCAGGGAATCATATTCTCACAAAAGAGGAAATAGACATGATAATTAACTTTTTGTGTACAGGTTGATTTGATGGAGTATTGTTTTTGGTGTTAGTTTTATTGTGATAGTTCAAGATACTAATGTAACTTATTCAGGATCATCTCCAAGAATGAGAGGTTTTCGGGTTCGACTCTCAGTCTTACCTTTTACTTTGTTTGCCTTATTGCAAACTTGTATTTGCACCCAACTCTGTATTGTCTTATTGCACCTTATTTTTTGTTATCTGTACAACGGAAAGTAGTACGAATAAACATATATATATATATATAAATGCTGATTGCAGGGTGTTTCAAAAAGGCCGTCCATAAGTCGAACTATGAGATTCATTACAGTTCTATTTGGGCTGTATCACAAAGACAGATTACAGCCTGCTTGTTCAAAGATTAAGCGGGAACCATGTGTCAATATGTTTTGAAGTCAACTTCTTTCCTTAAAGCATTCGATGACAGCCTAAAACTCTCATGCACGAATTGGGCAGTGGCCTTCGTGTCCCCCCCCCCCCCGCTACCAACAGTTTCGTCTTGACATCGTTCACATATGATCAATAATGGTCAATTATGGCCAATCAGATATCAAAATTGGTACTATTAACCCACAAATGTGCTGATATCACAGATAAGAAAACCAATGGAGAGACGACACTGATGGGTACCAGCCATGGAAAGACAGCATCCACCAACTTGACAGAAAAGGCCAAGTCTCCATCTATCGACTCCGTACAGGGCACTGCAAACTCCACCAGCACCTGAAGAGACTTGGGCTCCATCCAACTGTCTATCATGTTATGATTCAGATTCCTGTTGTGGCTGACCTGCCTGTTGGTGATAACCTTGTAGACCATGTTGGCATCTTCGGGTCAGATTTCCTCCTAGACAAGCCCATTACTTCTACAGTGGCCAAACTTAATTCCACAATGGAAATGATGGCTTATAAACTTTTCAGGCGAGGTAGGGGCTTTTTGCCGAAAGTATTCAGACAAATATTCCACACAAGTGTAGATTTCCTTGCAGTTGCCACGGTGATATGGGGAGCCTCACGAAATACTGATGGTTGTCACTGGTTCTTAATGAGACATTTCCCTCTACGTGAACATATGTGTGAATTCAATAATATCAGCACATTTTTGACAGATTCTAAGGATTGCGTCTTCTGTTTCCCACTTGGCACCAAGCCTTAACTGGACTGAATCTTTGCATGGGCGTTGTCGAAGGGAGATTAGGCAGTACCTTTACGGGAAGGGAGAAGGGAAATCCCAATTTGCAGTGTCTGGTCCGTAACAAATTCATGGGAAACACCCTCAAAGGAACAATGCTTGGATATATTAGCTAGGTGTCTTTTCTTGTGTGTCTTACAAGGCGCTACGCCTCGACTGGAATCCAGGGCATGGGATTCGTCAAAGGAGGAACGGGCAATATGTATAAGGGTCGAGAGACAGGGAATCCCGACTTGCAGTTTGTGTTGTTCGACTCCCTAATGGGAAACGACCCCAATTTTGGAGAGGTCATGTTGAAGAGCATGAACATTTCAAGCGGAGTAAGTGTCATTCCCACGAATTAAACTTTAACGAACGTGCTCCAACATTTTTCATCCTTGTTTTACCTTTTAATAATTGGCGAAGAAATCAGTATCTCGATGTGTGAGAAGTCTGCATGAATCCCAGAGTAAAATTTCTACCGTAAAATGTGTATGCATCGTCTATCATATTGATATTAGTTACGTAGAACAGTCTATGATTAAAAATGAGAGACAAGTGATGTAACTGTCCTTTAGATCTAGTCAGGAATTATTGAATGGCGTAGGTTCACTACCGTCAATGCAAGCCAGATTAACTTGGACAAAATCACAAATGCGCATCTTTTTTCTTGCAGACGTTAACAGATTATTTTGCCGACAGGGCGGGTAGGCATGGCGTGTCTCTTCTCAGCTGGCTACTCAAGCCCAAAAGAAGAGGCACCGTTCGGTTGCGGAGTTCAGACCCACTTGATTTACCACTTATTGATCCGAAGTGGTTGGAGGAGGACCGGGATGTGGAAGTGCTGGTCAAAGGTAAGCTAAAAAAAAATGTTGCCGCCCCATGCAAATCTCGCAAGGAAGTTGGTCGATGGTGTCTAATCAGGTTTGTCGAGTCCTGGTAGAAATGACCAAGTGGGTCAATCAAGCTCAACCTACCAAATTAGCTCAGTCATCTGGCCAAATTCTTAGTTCATCAAATGACAAATTTTGATTTCAAAGTTTGTCAACAGACCAAGGAGTTTGTTCACCAGCAGTTGACCAACCTTGAATTGGACAACTTACCATTTATTTACGAAGTTATGTGCTCCGTGGAGGCTTCAAGGATTGTACCTTTTTTTCAGGCCTGCAGGAGATAACCGAGCTGGCAGACACCGGGGCCCTGGCCGAATTTGGTTTGAGCATTCTTAAATCAAAACCTGCAGTGTGTTCGAACCTTGAGTGGGGCAGTACAGAATACTGGGAGAAATACATTCGTAACATCACCTTCCATCTCTGTCACGTGACAGGAACTTGTAAGATGGGACCAGAAGATGATCCGACCACTGTTATGGACTCGGAATTGAGGTGCGCCATGTAACAGTTAACTGCTGTATTTGTGCATTAAACTTATCGCTGCGTTACTCTCTTTCATTTAAAACGCTTTTTCGTGGCGGTGGCAAGGCCGGTCCATTCATAAAATATTGGTGAAGTTGTATAAATTAAGGAAGGATCGAGATGAGGAAAATGTGATATCACTGGCCGTTGATTAAAGAGAGGTTCCTAGGCATTGTCTTATTTCACCGATGTGTCTTTTTCAGAGTCCACGGTATCGAAGGCCTTCGCGTGGTTGATGCCTCCATCGTGCCTGACTCTGTTTGTGCGAACACTCATGCAACCTGCGTCATGATTGGAGAAAAAGCTGCAGATTTGATTAAAGGCGCACCCTTCTCTTAAACAACTTCCATGTACACATAGCGCTTCTGCCATACGGTATTCGTTCTTTATAGAGCGAGCGTACATTCTTGGACTTCCTAACATTTCTTTATTGATAAAGCACACAGTCCGTTATCTCAGACTTTCGTTTATAATCTGGACGATCCCTTTATAATCAAAGAATGCAGTTTTGATATTTAAGAGTCTCATCTATATAGTGTATACTATACCAGAACGACAATGAATAAAGCAACAGCTATCTTTTTGTCCATCGTCTTTACGGATAAGTGATTGCATTGGGCCTCATGCAAGATCGTCTAAGACTGTCCTGAATGAATGCTGATATTCCTCGGACTTTCCTGGGCGGCCTTCGATGATATATAACTCTAATATAATTTCGTTGTTCATGCCGAGAACTATTTTTACCAGGCTCACAAGATCTCTGTACTATATATCCGTGATGGATAACCGACTAATTGTATTGACGGCGACTGTGCCGCGCTCATCCGGATACGCCGGGGATGGGAACACTCCCTTATGGCGCCCATACGGATATTCCATTTTCTGCCGATGTTTAGAAGTTTAGCACAGTCTAATCATCACCCATATCCATCCATATGTTTCTCCGTATCATTTGATTTTATCCATTGCTGTGTCTTAAATCCTCTGAATCATATCGCAAAACGGCAGAATCATCAAAGAACAAAATAAGAGCGGGTAGAGATGGAGCTACGTGGACGGACACCTCAAGCCAGCAGTCCTAAAAGGGAATGTTGATGCCGTGACGAACGCTCTATAGTCACCAAGGTTGGTGAACACTCGATTCCATTCGAATTTCGAAATATAACTTATATTAGCGTCACTGTCATCCTGGCGTTGTCTTTTTCAGTTTAGTCGAATAGACTACACGTCAAGAAAAAGTTGACGCCAATTTAGTGAAGATTTTTCGAAGTCGGCACTACACACAAAGATAGGGATGCCTTGCCCGAGAGGGTACAAGAGACGTTTTCAAGACTGAATTAGGCGAGCTACCATCAAACATTTCGATTTTCGTTTTCAGGTTGAAATGGAAGACATGAGTCAAAAGAATAGCCACAGGAGTCAAGTACATATGTTGAAGGGGTGGACACATTGCCTACCAGAATCTTTTCCCATTTTTCATAAGATTGAGCTGTCTTTTACAGAGTCCGCGGTATCCAATGCATCACCGTGATCAATGCCTCCAGAACATGTAAAGTATTTCTGTTGAGGTTCCTTTTCTTCTTCACAAAATTCATCATTTACTCTTTATTGTGAACTTTTTGACACAAAACTGCTTTATTAAAAAAGAACTCTTCGAAAGTTTAGCCGTCCATATCATCACTCAGAACGATTGTGAATAAAAAAACTTTGTCCATCGTATCTACGGACCCGGTCGAGTGATGGCGTTGGGCCTTCTACCCTAGATCGTCCAAGACTGTCCTGAATGAATATTGATATTCCTATAGGTCTTTCCTGGGCGACCTTGGATAATAAACCTTCCTTCAACTTGAATGTTGATATTCCTATAGGACTTTCCTAAGCGGTCCTTCAAATTTTGCAATTAATGTCAGGCTGTGCCGGAGCAGTTCGACCGGGAATATCGCACGACCCTCTCTTTTATATGATGGGTTTATAAACCTCTATATTTTCTATTTCGGGTGACGGGTTGAGAACTCTTTTCACCAGCCTCACAAGATAGCCATCTCGGTCGATATAAGTCAAGGAAGTGTTCCAAAAACGCATTAATGACCCTGCGGCAACCTCTATGTGTTTAGATCTCATTCCACCTTTCCGGCAGTAGCCAACCCGAAGGTACATTATACGCATACCATTATTAAACAGTAGTAGATAACGTATATTCGTTTCATCGTAGATCAGGTCAGTAAGTCTATAGTTAATGCCAGCCTCGTAGAACACCTTACGACGCTTTCTGGCATAATTGTCGAATTTTCGATGAATCGAAACATTTATTATATATCTTTTTAACAACACTATGACCAGGTCTCCATCTGCTGTCCAATGGAGATGGATTCCTTTGGAGTCACCAGAGTTTGCTTGCTTAACGATAAGACCTTTAACGAGGTGCACGTTCTCGAGATTTTTCTCAGTTTTTATGACCACATCGTACAGTATTACCGCCATTGTGCCCGACCTTGAAGTGAATGGGCAGAAGATAGTAGCTTTTCTATTGTAAATTTTAATGCCGAAATTCTGTCTTCCTTTTGCTTCAGAACAAATGTCATCCTTTGGTATTAAAACCTCCCCCGTCTTGTTCCCCATAAGGGTCAGAATTTCAACTCTGGATTGCATACCTTTTTTGAGCAGTCCACCTTTATACTCTCCAATAGATTTATGATATGTTTGAAAGGTAGCTGACATTAAAAGGTTTAAAGAAGTTTTGTTTTTTGAAAGTTTATAATAATTCATGGTTGATTTTTGAAAGTACAATCTTCGCGCGACAGGATTATAGACCATGTCTGATGCCTTATGATGCTTTAATCGCAACAAGTCCCGGCAAGTAATTTTTGAACTAGGATAAAGGCGACCGAATAACTTGTACCCAGTATCTGCCGCTGCTACCTAAACAACATACAATGTACAGAATTGGTAATACACCGGGCCCTGTCTATATACGATAATGTTAGAATCAGCGGACTAAATTGGTACATGTACGAACAGAAAGAATCTGGGGGCATCACATCATGGTTTTGCGTAGAAAAACATCTTTTGGCGTGAAGAACACGAGAGACAGTATAGGATTATAAACCGAGCCTGAATTCTCTCACGGCCTTGTCGGTAAGGGCCGCACTCTACAGAAATCGATCTATACAGCCAAAGAGATTTCCCTGAAGATTTTGACACTTTTCCTTGGAAAAGCTGTCGCAGGCGCTGGAAAGAACTTTGAGCATACTCTACGACATTATCACATAAGGTGTTGTAAAAAATATGCTACAAGAATTCAAGTCTTGCTGTGAATCTGAGGACAACACAGCTAAATAAACGAGGTCTGGCGGTCTTGCGATTGACAGACGAAGAGCTGGTGGAACAAGTGCAAACGTGCGAAAGAAAACATCCTCTCACCTTACCTTGGCGATTCTGAAATATTTTCGTCCATTTTCCAGCAATCTCACACCTACTATACTTGAAGTAAGTGCTCAATTGACATGTCCTGGCTCCAATGAGAAGGCTGAACGACACACACCTTGTCTCTTCTGAGCAGAGGAAAGAACAGAGGAGCCGGGACTTGGCCGTCTGCGTCCCGATGTCCGGGAGGAAGAGTAGTCGTGCAACATGCTTTATCTCGAACGATGTGACAACAAGAGTTGTCTTCATGGCGTTCGGCAATTTGTCCATCATAGTTTAGTTGATGGACTTAAGGCGTCAAATCTGTAATCGACTATGTACCGTCCAACAGCAACTCGGTGCCATTCGACAACCGACAGAGACGAAAGCCAGCATAGATCTCTGTCGTAATTCCCCTATCAGCGACAGTAATTATTTTTGTTTTAAACTGTCTACGACTGTCGGAATGAGCTCGTCGGTTTCTGTTATACATTAAACTAAGTGAGATTAGTTAGACTAGTTGAATTTCCCCGCCCTCTAGTTAGTCCCTAATAATTCGGTGCTGTCAAAAAGATGGTAGGTTACCGTCACTTGATATCTATTAAATCTATTCTTTTGATCGATTAGTACGGTTCTTTGTCATTTTTTCTGTCTATCACGTTTCATTTGCCTTCACGTCAAGCCAGTTTGTTTCAGAGACAATCTCGAAAGAGATCAATATTGGCCACAAGTGACACAATACGATATTACTGCCTCGGTCTCACCTGGATTGATTTCATCGATTTTTGATTGACTGGTTAATGTTTTCGACGGCTAAATGCTGATTGCAGGGTGTTTCAAAAAGGCCGTCCATAAGTCGAACTATGAGATTCATTACAGCTCTATTTGGGCTGTATCATAGACAGATTTCAGCCTGCTTGTTCAAAGATTAAGCGGGAACCATGTGTCAATATATTTTGAATTCAACTTCTTTCCTTAAAGCATTCGATGACAGCCTAAAACTCTCATGCACGAATTGGGCAGTGGCCTACGTGTCCCCCCCCCCCCTCCCCGCTACCAACAGTTTCGTCTTGACATCGTTCACATATGATCAATAATGGTCAATTATGGCCAATCAGATATCAAAATTGGTACTATTAACCCACAAATGTGCTGATATCACAGATAAGAAAACCAATGGAGAGACGACACTGATGGGTACCAGCCATGGAAAGACAGCATCCACCAACTTGACAGAAAAGGCCAAGTCTCCATCTATCGACTCCGTACAGGGCAATGCAAACTCCACCAGCACCTGAAGAGACTTGGGCTCCATCCAACTGTCTATCATGTTATGATTCAGATTCCTGTTGTGGCTGACCTGCCTGTTGGTGATAACCTTGTAGACCATGTTGGCATCTTCGGGTCAGATTTCCTCCTAGACAAGCCCATTACTTCTACAGTGGCCAAACTTAATTCCACAATGGAAATGATGGCTTATAAACTTTTCAGGCGAGGGAGGGGCTTTTTGCCGAAAGTATTCAGACAAATATTCCACACAAGTGTAGATTTCCTTGCAGTTGCCACGGTGATATGGGGAGCCTCACGAAATACTGATTGTTGTCACTGGTTCTTAATGAGACATTTCCCTCTACGTGAACATATGTGTGAATTCAATAATATCAGCACATTTTTGACAGATATTCTAAGGATTGCGTCTTCCGTTTCCCACTTGGCACCAAGCCTTAACTGGAATTTTTGCATGGGCGTTGTCGAAGAGAGATTAGGCAGTACCTTTACGGGAAGGGAGAAGGGAAATCCCAATTTGCAGTGTCTAGTCCGTAACAAATTCATGGGAAACACCCTCAAAGGAACAATGCTTGGATATATTAGCTAGGTGTCTTTTCTTGTGTGTCTTACAGGGCGCTACGCCTCGACTGGAATCCAGGGCATGGGATTCGTCAAAGGAGGAACGGGCAATATGTATAAGGGTCGAGAGACAGGGAATCCCGACTTGCAGTTTGTGTTGTTCGACTCCCTAATGGGAAACGACCCCAATTTTGGAGAGGTCATGGAGAAGAGCATGAACATTTCAAGCGGAGTAAGTGTCATTCCCACGAATTAAACTTTAGCGAACATGCTCTGCCTTTTTCCATTCTTGTTTCATCCTTTGATAATTGGCGAAGAAATCAGTCTTTCGATATGTGAGAAGTCTGCATGAATCCCAGAGTCAAAATTCTAACGTAAAGTGTGTATGCATCGTCTATCATATTGATATTAGTTACGTAGAACAGTCAATGATTAAAAATGAGAGAGAAGTGATCGATCAAACTGTCCTTTGGATCTAGTCAGGAATTATTGAATGGCGTAGGCGCACTACCGTCAATGCAAGCCAGATTAACTTGGACAAAATCACAAATGCGCATCTTTTTTCTTGCAGACGTTAACAGATTATTTTGCCGACAGGGCGGGTAGGCATGGCGTGTCTCTTCTCAGCTCGCTACTCAAGCCCAAGAGTAGAGGCACCGTTCGAATGCGGAGTTCAGACCCACTTGATTTACCACTTATTGATCCGAAGTGCATGGTTGGAGGAGGACCGGGATGTGGAAGTGCTGGTCAAAGGTAAGCTAAAAAAAATGTTGCCGCCCCATGCAAATCTCGCAAGGAAGTTGGTCGATGGTGTCTAATCAGGTTTGTCGAGTCCTGGTAGAAATGACCAAGTGGGTCAATCAAGCTCAACCTACCAAATTAGCTCAGTCATCTGGCCAAATTCTTAGTTCATCAACTGACAAATTTTGACTTCAAAGTTTGTCAACAGACCAAGGAGTTTGTTCACCAGCAGTTGACCAACCTTGAATTGGACAACTTACCATTTATTTACTAAGTTATGTGCTTCGTGGAGGCTTCAAGGATTGTACCTTTTTTTTCAGGTCTGCAGGAAATAACCGAGCTGGCAGACACCGACGCCCTGGCCGAATTTGGTTTGAGCATTCTTAAATCAAAACCTGCAGTGTGTTCGAACCTTGAGTGGGGCAGTACAGAATACTGGGAGAAATACATTCGTAACATCACCTTCCATCTCTGTCACGTGACAGGAACTTGTAACATGGGACCAGAAGATGATCCGACCACTGTTGTGAACTCGGAATTGAGGTGCGCCATGTGACAGATAACTGCTGTATTTGTGCATTAAACTTATCGCGCTGCGTTACTCTCTTTCATTTTAAAACGCTTTTTCGTAGCGGTGGCAAGGCCGGTCCATTCATAAAATATTGGAGAAGTTGTATAAATTAAGGAAGGATCGAGATGAGGAAAATGTGATATCACTGGCCGTTGATTAAAGAGAGGTTCCTAGGCATTGTCTCATTTCACCGATGTGTCTTTTTCAGAGTCCACGGTATCGAAGGCCTTCGCGTGGTTGATGCCTCCATCATGCCTGACTCTGTTTGTGCGAACACTCATGCGACCTTTGTCATGATTGGAAAAAAAGCTGCAGATTTGATTAAAGGCGCATCCTTCTCTTGAATAACTTCCTTGTACACATAGCGCTTCTGCCAAGTTTCTTCGTGTACTTTGCCGTACAGTATTCGTTCTTTATAGAGCGAGCGTACATTCTTAGACTTCCTTACATTCCTTATTGATAAAGCACACAGTCCGTTATCTCAGACTTTCGTTTATAATCTGGACGATCGCTTTATAATCAAAGAACAGTTTTGATATCTAAGAATCCCATCTATATAGTGTATACTATACCAGAACGACAATGAATAAAGCACACAGCTATCTTTTTGTCCATCGTCTTTACGGATAAGTGATTGCATTGGGCCTCATGCAAGATCGTCTAAGACTGTCCTGAATGAATGCTGATATTCCTCGGACTTTCCTGGGCGGCCTTCGATGATATATAACTCTAATATAATTTCGTTGTTCATGCCGAGAACTATTTTTACCAGGCTCACAAGATCTCTGTACTATATATTCGTGATGGATAACCGACTAATTGTATTGACGGCGACTGTGCTGCGCTCATCCGGATACGCCGGGGATGGGAACACTCCCTTATGGCGCCCATACGGATATTCCATTTTCTGCCGAATGTAAAGATGTTTAGCACAGTCTAAACATCACCCGTATCCATCCATATATTTCTTCGTATCATTTATCCATTGCTGTGTCTTAAATCCTCTGAATCATATCGCAAAACGGCAAAATCATCATAAAACAAATTAAGAGCGGGTAGAGATGGAGCTGCGTGGTCGGATACATCAAGCCAGCAATCCTAAAAGGGAATGTTGATGGCGTGACGAACGCTCTAGTCACTAAGTTGAGACTAAGGTTGGTGAACACTCCATTCCATTCGAATTTCGAAATATAACTTATATTAGTGTCACTGTCATCCTGGCGTTGTCTTTTTCAGTTTAGTCGAATAGACTACACGTCAAGAAAAAGTTGACGCGAATTTAGTGAAGATTTTTCTAAGTCGGCACTGCACACAAAGATAGGGATGCCTTGCCCGAGAGGGTACAAGAGACGTTTTCAAGACTGAATTAGGCGAGTATGGCCTGTTATGTGTAGCACTATGCGATTCACTGATTCATTCAATATTTCAGTCAGAAATCGAATGAATAGTTTCTTTAGTGAAAAATAAATCAAATAAATTGTCAATCGAATCGAATGATAGGTTGTTTTCAAAAATGTATTGGAAAGAGTTTAAAATATCAAGACCGAGATCAAACAATCTCATTCGATTCTTACAAATCACCTATTCAATATTAATCGCATAATTCGTCATATAGATTAAAGTAGATTTCGATATAATCAAATAGTTCTTACAAAAAATTGAATGATAATTTGATTTTAAGAATTAATGTTCATTCGATTCCATATCAAATGAAAAGCAATATTCGATTTAAAAATCAAATGGTCTATTTGATTTAAATCGAATGACCTATTCGATTTAAATCGAATGAGTATTCGATTTCTAAATCAAATTGTCTCATTCGATTCTGCTCCTATTCCATTCGATTCTAATTGGTTGCTAGTTTGTCACGTGACTATGATTGACCAATCAAAATCGAATAGAAATCTACACAAAATCGAATGACCTATTCGGTTTTAAATCGAATGGTCTATTCGATTCTGCTCCTATTCCATTCGATTCTAATTGGTTGCTAGTTTGTCACGTGACTACGATTGACCAATCAAAATCGAATAGAAATCTACAAAAATCGAATGACATATTCAATTTTAAATCGAATGGTCTATTCGATTTTAAATCGAATGACCTATTCGATTTAAATCGAATGAGTATTCGATTTCAAAATCGTATATACTTCTTATTTGATTCTGAAATTGAATATACTTTGATTAAATTGAAAGATTTGGTGTAATTAAAATCGAAAATGCTTCGTTTTTTCACCAGTTAATGCGATATATTTGAATCTGATTTTGATCTATTTCTTTCACCTTTTGATTTTTTCTAAGTTATATTCGATTATGAATTTATAGTGTTTGATTTGATATACAACAAGAACAGCATTTTTTGTTGATAAATGTTTGAAAAAAATCGAATGAATATGCAAAAAAATCAAATGATTGAGGGAAGAATCGAACAAAGTTGATTAAAATCGAATAGATAGGCACAAAAATCGAATTTTAATTGCAATGTTGCTCAAATCGAATTTTGCTACAAAAAACATGCCATACGCGCTACCATCAAACATTCGATTTTCGTTTTCAGGTTGAAATGGAAGACATGAGTCAAAAGAATAGCCACAGGAGTCAAGTACATGTACATGTATGTTGAAGGGGTGGACACATTGCCTACCAGAATCTTTTCCTATTTTTAATTAGATTGAGCTGTCTTTTACAGAGTCCGCGGTATCCAATGCATCACCGTGATCAATGCCTCCAGAACATGTAAAGTATTTCTGTTGAGGTTCCTTTTCTTCTTCACAAAATTCATCATTAACTCTTTATTGTGAACTTTTTGACACAAAACTGCTTTAAAACCAAAGAACACTTCGAAAGTTTAGGCGTCCGTATCATCACTCAGAACGATTGTGAATAAACAAACTGTGTCCATCGTCTTTACGGACCCGGTCGAGTGATGGCGTTGGCCCTTCTACCCTAGATCATCCAAGACTGTCCTGAGTGAATATTGATATTCCTAGGACTTTCCTGGGCGGCCTTGGATGATAACCCTTCTTTCAACTTGAATGTTGATATTCCTGTAGGACTTTCCTAAGCGGTCTTTCAAATTTTGAATATCGCACGACCCTCTCTTTTATATGATGGGTTTATAAACCTCTATATTTTCTATTTCGTGTGTCGGGTCGAGAATTCTTTTAACCAGCCTCACAAGATAGCCATCTCGGTTGATGTAAGTAAAGGAAGAGTTCCCAAAACGCATTAATGACCCTGCGGCAACCTCTATGTGTTTAGATCTCATTCCACCTCTCTGGCAGTAGCCAACCCGAAGGTACATTATACGCATACCAATAATAAACAGCAGCAGATAACGTTTATTCGTTTCATCGTAGATCAGGTCAGTAAGTCTATAGTTAATGCCAGCCTCGTAGAACACCTTACGACGCTTTCTGGCATAATTGTCGAATTTTCGATGAATCGAAACATCGATTTTATATCTTTTTAACAACACTATGACCAGGTCTCCATCTGCTGTCCAATGGAGATGGATTCCTTTGGAGTCACCAGAGTTTGCTTGCTTAACGATAAGACCTTTAACGAGGTGCACGTTCTCGAGATTTTTCTCAGTTTTTATGACCACATCGTACAGTATTACTGCCATTGTGCCCGACCTTGAAGCGAATGGGCAGAAGATAGTAGCTTTTCTATTGTAAATTTTAATGCCGAAATTCCGTCTTCCTTTTGCTTCAGAACAAATGTCATCCTTTGGTATTAAAACCTCCCCCGTCTTGTTCCCCATAAGGGTCAGAATTTCAACTCTGTATTGCATACCTTTTTTGAGCAGTCCACCTTTATACTCTCCAATAGATCTATAATATGTTTGAAAGGTAGCTGACATTAAAAGGTTAAAAGAAGTTTTGTTTTTTGAAAGTTTATAATAATTCATAGTTGATTTTTGAAAGTACAATCTTCGCGCGACAGGATTATAGACCATGTCTGATGCCTTATGATGCTTTAATCGCAACAAGTCCTGGCAAGTGATTTTTGAACTGGGATAAAGGCGACCGAATAACTTGTACCCAGTATCTGCCGCTGCTACCTAAACAGCATACAATGTACAGAATTGGTAATACACCGGGCCCTGTCTATATACGATAATGTTAGAATCAGCGGACTAAATTAGTTCATGTACGAACAGAAAGAATCTGGGGGCATCACATCATGGTTTTGCCTAGAAAAACATCTTTTGGCGTGAAGAACACGAGCGACAGTATAGGATTATAACCAGTGCCTGAATTCTCTCACGGCCTTGTCGGTAAGGGCCGCACTCTACAGAAATCGATTTATACAGCCAAAGAGATTTCCCTGAAGATTTTGACATTTTTCCTTGGAAAAGCTGTCGCAGGCGCTGGAAAGAACTTTGAGCATACTCTACGACATTATCACATAAGGTGTTGTAAAAAATATGCTACAAGAATTCAAGTCTTGCTGTGAATCTGAGCACAACACAGCTAAATGAACGAGGTCTGGCAGTCTTGCGATTGGCAGACGAAGAGCTGGTGGAACAAGTGCAAACGTGCGAAAGAAAACATCCTCTCACCTTACCTTGGCGATTCTGAAATATTTTCGTCCATTTTCCAGCAATCTCACACCTACTATACTTGAAGTAAGTGCTCAATTGACATGTCCTGGCTCCAATGAGAAGGCTGAACGACACACACCTTGTCTCTTCTGAGCAGAGGAAAGAACAGAGGAGCCGGGACTTGGCCGTCTGCGTCCCGATGTCCGAGAGGAAGAGTAGTCGTGCAACATGCTTTATCTCGAACGATGTGACAACAAGAGTTGTCTTCATGGCGTTCGGCAATTTGTCCATCATAGTTTAGTTGATGGACCTAAACCGTCAAACCTGTCATCGACTATGTACCGGCCAACAGCAACTCGGTGCCATCCGACAACCGACAGAGACGGAAACCAGCATATATCTCTGTCGTAATTCACTTATCAGCAACAGTAATTATTTTTGTTTTAAACTGTCTACGACTGTCAGAATGAGCTCATCGGTTTCTGTTATACATTAGACAAGTGAGATTAGTTAGATTAGTTGAATTTCCCCGCCCTCTAAAGTCCCTAATATTTCGGTTTTGTCAAAAAGATGGTAGGTTACCACCACTAGATATCTATTTAATCTATTGTTTCGATCGATTAGTACGGTTCTTCCTCATTTTTTCTGTCTATCACGTTTCATTTGCTTCACGTCAAGCCAGTTTTTTTCACAGACAATCTCCTCGGTCTCTACTGGATTGATTTCATCGATTTTTGATTGACTGGTTAATGTTTTCGACGGCTAAATGCTGATTGCAGGGTGTTTCAAAAAGGCCGTCCATAAGTCGAACTATGAGATTCATTACAGTTCTATTTGGGCTGTATCACAAAGACAGATTACAGCCTGCTCGTTCAAAGATTAAGCGGGAACCATGTGTCAATATGTTTTGAATTCAACTTCTTTCCTTAAAGCATTCGATGACAGCCTAAAACTCTCATGCACGAATTGGGCAGTGGCCTTCGGGTCCCCCCCCCCCCGCTACCAACAGTTTCGTCTTGACATCGTTCACATATGATCAATAATGGTCAATTATGGCCAATCAGATATCAAAATTGGTACTATTAACCCACAAATGTGCTGATATCACAGATAAGAAAACCAATGGAGAGACGACACTGATGGGTACCAGCCATGGAAAGACAGCATCCACCAACTTGACAGAAAAGGCCAAGTCTCCATCTATCGACTCCGTACAGGGCACTGCAAACTCCACCAGCACCTGAAGAGACTTGGGCTCCATCCAACTGTCTATCCTGATATGATTCAGATTCCTGTTGTGGCTGACCTGCCTGTTGGTGATAACCTTGTAGACCATGTCGGCATCTTCGGGTCAGATTTCCTCCTAGACAAGCCCATTACTTCTACAGTGGCCAAACTTAATTCCACAATGGAAAAGATGGCTTATAAACTTTCCAGGCGAGGTAGGGGCTTTTTGCCGAAAGTATTCAGACAAATATTCCACACAAGTGTAGATTTCCTTGCAGTTGCCACGGTGATATGGGGAGCCTCACGAAATACTGATGGTTGTCACTGGTTCTTAACGAGACATTTCCCTCTACGTGAACATATGTGTGAATTCAATAATATCAGCACATTTTTGACAGATATTCTAAGGATTGCGTCTTCTGTTTCCCACTTGGCACCAAGCCTTAACTGGAATCTTTGCATGGGCGTTGTCGAAGGGAGATTAGGCAGTACCTTTACGGGAAGGGAGAATGGAAATCCCAATTTGCAGTGTCTGGTCCGTAACAAATTCATGGGGAACACCCTCAAAGGAACAATGCTTGGATATATTAGCTAGGTGTCTTTTCTTGTGTGTCTTACAGGGCGCTACGCCTCGACTGGAATCCAGGGCATGGGATTCGTCAAAGGAGGAACGGGCAATATGTATAAGGGTCGAGAGACAGGGAATCCCGACTTGCAGTTTGTGTTGTTCGACTCCCTAATGGGAAACGACCCCAATTTTGGAGAGGTCATGGAGGAGAGCATGAGCATTTCAAGCGGAGTAAGTGTCATTCCCACGAATTAAACTTTAACGAACGTGCTCCAACATTTTTCATCCTTGTTTCACCTTTTAATAATTGGCGAAGAAATCAGTCTCTCGATGTGTGAGAAGTCTGCATGAATCCCAGAGTCAAATTTCTACCGTAAAATGTTTATGCACTGTCTGTCATATTGATATTAGTTACATAGAACAATCTATGAATAAAAATGAGAGACAAGTGATGTAATTGTCCTTTTGATCTAGTCAGGAATTATTGAATGGCGTAGGTTCACTACCGTCAATGCAAGCCAGATTAACTTGGAGAAAATCACAAAATTAATGCGCATCTTTTCTCTTGCAGACGTTAACAGATTATTTTGCCGACAGGGCAGGTAGGCATGGTGTGTCTCTTCTCAGCTGGCTGCTCAAGCCCAAAAGAAGAGGCACCGTTCGATTGCGGAGTTCAGACCCACTTTATTTACCACTTATTGATCCGAAGTGGTTGGAGGAGGACCGGGATGTGGAAGTGCTGGTCAAAGGTAAGCTTAAAAAAAATGTTGCCGCCCCATGCAAATCTCGCAAGGAAGTTGGTCGATGGTGTCTAATCAGGTTTGTCGAGTCCTGGTAGAAATGACCAAGTAGGTCAATCAAGCTCAACCTACCAAATTAGCTCAGTCATCTGGCCAAATTCTTAGTTCATCAACTGACAAATTTTGACTTCAAAGTTTGTCAACAGACCAAGGAGTTTGTTCACCAGCAGTTGACCAACCTTCAATTGGACAACATACCATTTATTTACTAAGTTATGTGCTCCATGGAGGCTTCAAGGATTGTACCTTTTTTTCAGGTCTGCAGGAGATAACCAAGCTGGCAGACACCGCGGCCCTGGCAGAATTTGGTTTGAGCATTCTTAAATCAAAACCTGCAGTGTGTTCGAACCTTGAGTGGGGCAGTACAGAATACTGGGAGAAATAATGTACATTCGTAACATCACCTTCCATCTCTGTCACGTGGTAGGAACTTGTAAGATGGGACCAGAAGATGATCCGACCACTGTTGTGGACTCAGAATTGAGGTACGCTATGTGACAGTTAACTGCTGTATTTGTGCATTAAACTTAGTGCTGCGTTTCTTTCATTTTTTACAGGCTTTGTCGTGGCGGTGGCAAGGCCGGTCCATTTATGAAATATTGGTGAAGTTGTGTAAATTAAGGAAGGATCAAGATGAGCAAAATGTGATATCACTTGCCGTTGATTAAAGAGAGGCATTGTCTTATTTCACCGATGTGTCTTTTTCAGAGTCCACGGTATCGAAGGCCTTCGCGTGGTTGATGCCTCCATCATGCCTGACTCTGTTTGTGCGAACACTCATGCGACCTGTGTCATGATTGGAGAAAAAGCTGCAGATTTGATTAAAGGAGCATCCTTCTCTCAAACAACTTCCATGTACACATAGCGCTTCTGCCAAGTTTCTTCGCGTAATCTGCCATACGGTATTCGTTCTTTATAGAGCGAGCGTACATTCTTGGACTTCCTAACATTTCTGTATTGATAAAGCACACATATTTAAGAATCTCATCTATATACTGTATACTATACCAGAACGACATTGAATAAAGCACACAGCTATCTTTTTGTCCATCGTCTTTACGGATAAGTTCTTGCATTGGGCCTCATTCAAGATCGTCCAAGACTGTCCTGAATGAATGCTGATATTCCTCGGACTTTCCTGGGCGGCCTTCGATGATATATAACTCTAATATTTTTAATTTCGTTGCTCATGCCGAGAACTATTTTTACCAGGCTCACAAGATCTCTGTGCTATATATCCGTGATGGATAACCGACTAATTGTATTGACGGCGACTGTGCCGCGCTCATCCGGATGCGCCGGGGGTGGGAACACTCCCTTATGGCGCCCATACGGATATTCCATTTTCTGCCGAATGTAAAGATGTTTAGCACAGTCTAAACATCACCCATATCCATCCATATATTTCTTCGTTTCATTTGATTTGATCCATTGCTGTGTCTTAAATCCTCTGAATCATATTGCAAAACGGTACAATCATCAAAGAAAAAATTAAGAGCGGGTAGAGACGGAGCTGCGTGGACGGATACCTCAAGCCAGCAGTCCTAAAAGGGAATGTTGATGCCGTGACGAACACTCTAGTAACTAAGGTTGGTGAACACTCGATTCCATTCGAATTTCGAAATATAACTTATATTAGCGTTACTGTCATCCTGGCGTTGTCTTTTTCAGTTTAGTCGAATAGACTACACGTCAAGAAAAAGTTGACGCCAATTTAGTGAAGATTGTTTTTTCTAAGTCGGCACTGCACACTAAGATAGGAATACCTTGCCCGAGAGGGTATAAAAGACGTTTTCACGACTGAATAAGGCGTGCTACTATCAAACATTCGATTTTCGTTTTCAGGTTGAAATGGAAGACATGAGTCCAAAAAAAGCCACAGGAGTCAAGTACATTTATGTTGAAGGGGCGGACACCGTCCGCTTCCACATTGCCTACCACAATCTTTTCCCATTTTTCATTAGATTGAGCTGTCTTTTACAGAGTCCGCGGTATCCAATGCATCACCGTGATCAATGCCTCCAGAACATGTAAAGTATTTCTGTTGAGGTTCTTTTTCTTCTTCACAAAATTCATCATTTACTCTTCATTGTGAACTTTTTGAGACAAAACTGCTTTAAAACCAAAGAACACTTCGAAAGTCTAGCCGTCCGTATCATCACTCAGAACGATTGTGAATAAGCAAACTTTGTCCATCGTCTTTACGGACCCGGTCGAGTGATGGCGTTGAGCCTTCTTCCCTAGATCGTCCAAGACTGTCCTGAGTGAATATTGATATTCCTAGGACTTTCCTGGGCGGCCTTGGATGATAACCTTTCTTTCAACTTGAATGTTGATATTCCTAAAGGACTTTCCTAAGCGGTCTTTCAAATTTTGCAATTAATGTCAGGCTGTGCCGGAGTTGTTCGAACGGGAATATCGCACGACCCTCTCTTTTATATGATGGGTTTATAAACCTCTATATTTTCTATTTCGTGTGACGCGTCGAGAACTCTTTTTACCAGCCTCACAAGATAGCCATCTCGGTCGATATAAGTCAAGGAAGTGTTCCAAAAACGCATTAATGACCCTGCGGCAACCTCTATGTCTTTAGATCTCATTCCACCTCTCGGGCAGTAGCCAACCCGAAGGTACATTATACGCATACCAAATTTAAACAGCAGCAGATAACGTATATTCGTTTCATCGTAGATCAGGTCAGTAAGTCTATAGTTAATGCCAGCCTCGTAGAACACCTCATGACGCTTTCTGGCATAATTGTCGAATTTTCGATGAATCGAAATATCTATTATATATCTTTTTAACAACACTATGACCAGGTCTCCATCTGCTGTCCAATGGAGATGGATTCCTTTGGAGTCACCAGAGTTTGCTTGCTTAACGATAAGACCTTTAACGAGGTGCACGTTCTCGAGATTTTTCTCAGTTTTAATGACCACATCGTACAGTATTACCGCGATTGTGCCCGACCTTGAAGCGAATGGGCAGAAGATAGTAGCTTTTCTATTGTAAATTTTAATGCCGAAATTCTGTCTTCCTTTTGCTTCAGAACAAATGTCATCCTTTGGTATTAAAACCTCCCCCGTCTTGTTCCCCATAAGGGTCAGAATTTCAACTCTGTATTGCAAACCTTTTTTGAGCAGTCCACCTTTATACTCTCCAATAGATCTATAATATGTTTGAAAGGTAGCTGACATTAAAAGGTTAAAAGAAGTTTTGTTTTTTGAAAGTTTATAATAATTCATAGTTGTTTTTTGAAAGTACCATCTTCGAGCGACAGGATTATAGACCATGTCTGATGCCTTATGACGCTTCAGTCGCAACAAGTCCTGGCAAGTGATTTTTGAACTGGGATAAAGGCGACCGAATAACTTGTACCCAGTATCTGCCGCTGCTACCTAAACAGCATACAATGTACAGAATTGGTAATACACCGGGCCCTGTCTATATACGATAATGTTAGAGTCAGCGGACTAAATTAGTTCATGTACGAACAGAAAGAATCTGGGGGCATCACATCATGGTTTTGCCTAGAAAAACATCTTTTGGCGTGAAGAACACGAGCGACAGTATAGGATTATAACCCGTGCCTGAATTCTCTCACGGCCTTGTCGGTAAGGGCCGCACTCTACAGAAATCGATTTATACAGCCAAAGAAATTTCCCTGAAGATTTTGACATTTTTCTTGGAAAAGCTGTCGCAGGCGCTGGAAAGAACTTTGAGCATACTCTACGACATTATCACATAAGGTGTTGTAAAAAATATATAACAAAATGTCAAGTCTTGCTGAATCTGAGCACAACTAAATGAACGAGGTCTGGTAGTCTGGCGATTGGCAGACGAAGAGCTGGTGGAACAAGTGCAAACGTGCGAAAGAAAACATCCTCTCACCTTACCTTGGCGATTCTGAAATATTTTCGTCCATTTTCCAGCAATCTCACACCTACTATACTTGAAGTAAGTGCTCAATTGACATGTCCTGGCTCCAATGAGAAGGCTGAACGAAACACACCTTGTCTCTTCTGAGCAGAGGAAAGAACAGAGGAGCCGGGACTTGGCCGTCTGCGTCCCGATGTCCGGGAGGAAGAGTAGTCGTGCAACATGCTTTATTTCGAACGACGTGACAACAAGAGTTGTCTTCATTGCGTTCGGCAATTTGTCCATCATAGTTTAGTTGATGGACCTAAGCCGTCAAATCTGTAATCGACTATGTACAGTCCAACAGCAACTCGGTGCCATCCGACAACCGACAGAGACGGAAACCAGGATATATCTCTGTCGTAATTCACTTATCAGCAACAGTAATTATTTTTGTTTTAAACTGTCTACGACTGTCAGAATGAGCTCATCGGTTTCTGTTATACATTAGACGAAGTGAGATTAGTTAGATTAGTTGAATTTCTCCGCCCTCTATAGTCCCTAATATTTCGATGTTGTCAAAAAGATGGTAGGTTACCACCACTTGATATCTATTTAATCTATTGTTTTGATCGATTAGTACGGTTCTTCCTCATTTTTTCTGTTTATCACGTTTCATTTGGCTTCACGTCAAGCCAGTTTTTTTCACAGACAATCTCCTCGGTCTCTACTGGATTTGATTTCATCGATTTTTGATTGACTGGTTAATGTTTTCGACGGCTAAATGCTGATTGCAGGGTGTTTCAAAAAGGCCGTCCATAAGTCGAACTATGAGATTCATTACAGCTCTATTTGGGCTGTATCACAAAGACAGATTTCAGCCTGCTCGTTCAAAGATTAAGCGGGAACCATGTGTCAATATGTTTTGAAGTAAACTTCTTTCCTTAAAGCATTCGATGACAGCCTAAAACTCTCATGCACGAATTGGGCTGTGGCCTTCGGGTCCCCCCCCCCCCCCGCTACCAACAGTTTCGTCTTGACATCGTTCACATATGATCAATAATGGTCAATTATGGCCAATCAGATATCAAAATTGGTACAATGTACTATTAACCCACAAATGTGCTGATATCACAGATAAGAAAACCAATGGAGAGACGACACTGATGGGTACCAGCCATGGAAAGACAGCATCCACCAACTTGACAGAAAAGGCCAAGTCTCCATCTATCGACTCCGTACAGGGCACTGCAAACTCCACCAGCACCTGAAGAGACTTGGGCTCCATCCAACTGTCTATCCTGATATGATTCAGATTCCTGTTGTGGCTGACCTGCCTGTTGGTGATAACCTTGTAGACCATGTTGGCATTATCGGGCCAGATTTCCTCCTAGACAAGCCCATTACTTCTACAGTGGCCACACTTAATTCCACAATGGAAAAGATGGCTTATAAACTTTTCAGGCGAGGAAGGGGCTTTTTGCCGAAAGTATTCAGACAAATATTCCACACAAGTGTAGATTTCCTTGCAGTTGCCACGGTGATATGGGGAGCCTCACGAAATACTGATGGTTGTCACTGGTTCTTAACGAGACATTTTTCTCTACGTGAACATATGTGTAAATTCAATAATATCAGCACATTTTTGACAGATTCTAAGGATTGCGTCTTCTGTTTCCCACTTGGCACCAAGCCTTAACTGGAATCTTTGCATGGGCGTTGTCGAAGAGAGATTAGGCAGTACCTTTACGGGAAGGGAGAAGGGAAATCCCAATTTGCAGTGTCTGGTCCGTAATAAATTCATGGGAAACACCCTCAATGGAACAATGCTTGGATATATTAGCTAGGTGTCTTTTCTTGTGTGTCTTACAGGGCGCTACGCCTCGACTGGAATCCAGGGCATGGGATTCGTCAAAGGAGGAACGGGCAATATGTATAAGGGTCGAGAGACAGGGAATCCCGACTTGCAGTTTGTGTTGTTCGACTCCCTAATGGGAAACGACCCCAATTTTGGAGAGGTCATGTTGAAGAGCATGAACATTTCAAGCGGAGTAAGTGTCATTCCCACGAATTAAACTTTAACGAACGTGCTCCAACATTTTTCATCCTTGTTTTACCTTTTAATAATTGGCGAAGAAATCAGTCTCTCGATGTGTGAGAAGTCTGCATGAATCCCAGAGTCAAATTTCTACCGTAAAATGTTTATGCACTGTCTGTCATATTGATATTAGTTACGTAGAACAATCTATGATTAAAAATGAGAGACAAGTGATGTAATTGTCCTTTTGATCTGGTCAGGAATTATTGAATGGCGTAGGTTCACTACCGTCAATGCAAGCCAGATTAACTTGGACAAAATCACAAAAATGCGCATCTTTTCTCTTGCAGACGTTAACAGTATTTTGCCGACAGGGCGGGTAGGCATGGCGTGTCTCTTCTCAGCTGGCTACTCAAGCCCAAAAGTAGAGGCACCGTTCGATTGCGGAGTTCAGACCCACTTGATTTACCACTTATTGATCCGAAGTGATTGGAGGAGGACCGGGATGTGGAAGTGCTGATCAAAGGTAAGCTTAAAAAAAATGTTGCCGCCCAATGCAAATCTCGCAAGGAAGTTGGTCGATGGTGTCTAATCAGGTTTGTCGAGTCCTGGTAGAAATGACCAAGTAGGTCAATCAAGCTCAACCTACCAAATTAGCTCAGTCATCTGGCCAAATTCTTAGTTCATCAACTGACAAATTTTGACTTCAAAGTTTGTCAACAGACCAAGGAGTTTGTTCACCAGCAGTTGACCAACCTTCAATTGGACAACTTACCATTTATTTACTAAGTTATGTGCTCCGTGGAGGCTTCAAGGATTGTACCTTTTTTTCAGGTCTGCAGGAAATAACCGAGCTGGCAGACACCGAGGCCCTGGCTGAATTTGGTTTGAGCATTCTTAAATCAAAACCTGCAGTGTGTTCGAACCTTGAGTGGGGCAGTACAGAATACTGGGAGAAATACATTCGTAACATCACTTCCATCTCTGTCACGTTGTAGGAACTTGTAACAAGGGACCAGAAGATGATCCGACCACTGTTGTGGACTCGGAATTGAGGTACGCTATGTGACAGTTAACTGCTGTATTTGTGCATTAAACTTAATGCTGCGTTTCTTTCATTTTAACAGGCTTTGTCGTGGCGGTGGCAAGGCCGGTCCATTCATGAAATATTGGTGAAGTTGTGTAAATTAAGGAAGAATCAAGATAAGCAAAATGTGATATCACTTGCCGTTGATTAAAGAGACGTTCCTAGGCATTGTCTCATTTCACCGATGTGTCTTTTTCAGAGTCCACGGTATCGAAGGCCTCCGCGTGGTTGATGCCTCCATCATGCCTGACTCTGTTTGTGCGAACACTCATGCAACCTGTGTCATGATTGGAGAAAAAGCTGCAGATTTGATTAAAGGAGATCCTTCTCTCAAACAACTTCCATGTACACATAGCGCTTCTGCTAAGTTTCTTCGCGTAATTTGCCATACGGTATTCGTTCTTTATAGAGCGAGCGTCTAGTACATTCTTGGACTTCCTAACATTTCTGTATTGATAAAGCACACAGTCCGTTATCTCAGACTTTCGTTTATAATCTGGACGATCGCTTTATAATCAAAGAACAGTTTTGATATTTAAGAATCTCATCTATATAGTGTATACTATACCAGAACGACAATGAATAAAGCACACAGCTATCTTTTTGTCCATCGTCTTTACGGATAAGTTATTGCATTGGGCCTCATTCAAGATCGTCCAAGACTGTCCTGAATGAATGCTGATATTCCTCGGACTTTCCTGGGCGGACTTCGATGATATATAACTCTAATATTTTTTATTTCGTTGTTCATGCCGAGAACTATTTTTACCAGGCTCACAAGATCTCTGTGCTATATATCCGTGATGGATAACCGACTAATTGTATTGATGGCGACTGTGCCGCGCTCATCCGGATACGCCGGGGGTGGGAACACTCCCTTATGGCGCCCATACGGATATTCCATTTTCTGCCGAATGTAAAGATGTTTAGCACAGTCTAAACATCACCCATATCCATCCATATATTTCTTCGTATCATTTGATTTTATCCATTGCTGTGTCTTAAATCCTCTGAATCATATTGCAAAACGGTACCATCATCCAAGAACAAATTAAGAGCGGGTAGAGATGGAGCTGCATGGACGGATACCTCAAGCCAGCAGTCCTAAAAGGGAATGTTGATGCCGTGACGAACACTCTAGTCACTAAGGTTGGTGAACACTCGATTCCATTCGAATTTCGAAATATAACTTATATTAGCGTCACTGTCATCCTGGCGTTGTCTTTTTCAGTTTAGTCGAATAGACTACACGTCAAGAAAAAGTTGACGCCAATTTAGTGAAGATTGTTTTTTCTAAGTCGGCACTGCACACTAAGATAGGGATGCCTTGCCCGAGAGGGTATAAGAGACGTTTTCAAGAATGAATAAGGTGTGCTACTATCAAACATTCGATTTTCGTTTTCAGGTTGAAATGGAAGACATGAGTCCAAAAAAGCCACAGGAGTCAAGTACATGTATGTTGAAGGGGCGGACACCGTCTGCTTCCACATTGCCTACCAGAATCTTTTCCCATCTTCATTAGATTGAGTCCGCGGTATCCAATGCATCACCGTGATCAATGCCTCCAGAACATGTAAAGTTTTTCTGTTGAGGTTCCTTTTCTTCTTCACAAAATTCATCATTTACTCTTTATTGTGAACATTTTGAGACAAAACTGCTTTAAAACCAAAGAACACTTCGAAAGTTTAACCGTCCGTATCATCACTCAGAACGATTGTGAATAAAAAACTTTGTCCATCGTCTTTACGGACCCGGTCGAGTGATGGCGTTGAGCCTTCTTCCCTAGATCGTCCAAGACTGTCCTGAGTGAATATTGATATTCCTAGGACTTTCCTGGGCGGCCTTGGATGATAACCTTTCTTTCAACTTGAATGTTGATATTCCTATAGGACTTTCCTAAGCGGTCTTTCAAATTTTGCAATTAATGTCAGGCTGTGCCGGAGTAGTTCGAACGGGAATATCGCACGACCCTCTCTTTTATATGATGGGTTTATAAACCTCTATATTTTCAATTTCGTGTGACGCGTCGAGAACTCTTTTTACCAGCCTCACAAGATAGCCATCTCGGTCGATATAAGTCAAGGAAGTGTTCCAAAAACGCATTAATGACCCTGCGGCCACCTCTATGTCTTTAGATCTCATTCCACCTCTCTGGCAGTAGCCAACCCGAAGGTACATTATACGCATACCAATATTAAACAGCAGCAGATAACGTATATTCGTTTCATCGTAGATCAGGTCAGTAAGTCTATAGTTAATGCCAGCCTCGTAGAACACCTCATGACGCTTTCTGGCATAATTGTCGAATTTTCGATGAATCGAAACATCTATTATATATCTTTTTAACAACACTATGACCAGGTCTCCATCTGCTGTCCAATGGAGATGGATTCCTTTGGAGTCACCAGAGTTTGCTTGCTTAACGATAAGACCTTTAACGAGGTGCACGTTCTCGAGATTTTTCTCAGTTTTTATGACCACATCGTACAGTATTACCGCCATTGTGCCCCACCTTGAAGCGAATGGGCAGAAGATAGTAGCTTTTCTATTGTAAATTTTAATGCCGAAATTCCGTCTTCCTTTTGCTTCAGAACAAATGTCATCCTTTGGTATTAAAACCTCCCCCGTCTTGTTCCCCATAAGGGTCAGAATTTCAACTCTGGATTGCATACCTTTTTTGAGCAGTCCACCTTTATACTCTCCAATAGATTTATAATATGTTTGAAAGGTAGCTGACATTAAAAGGTTTAAAGAAGTTTTGTTTTTTGAAAGTTTATAATAATTCATAGTTGATTTTTGAAAGTACAATCTTCGAGCGACAGGATTATAGACCATGTCTGATGCCTTATGATGCTTCAATCGCAAGAAGTTCCGGCAAGTGATTTTTGAACTGGGATAAAGGCGACCGAATAACATGTACCCAGTATCTGCCGCTGCTACCTAAACAGCATACAATGTACAGAATTGGTAATACACCGGGCCCTGTCTATATACGATAATATTAGAATCAGCGGACTAAATTGGTACATGTACGAACAGAAAGAATCTGGGGCATCACATCATGGTTTTGCGTAGAAAAACATCTTTTGGCGTGAAGAACACGAGCGACAGTATAGGATTATAACCAGTGCCTGAATTCTCTCACGGCCTTGTCGGTAAGGGCCGCACTCTACAGAAATCGATCTATACAGCCAAAGAGATTTCCCTTAAGATTTTGACATTTTTCCTTGGAAAAGCTGTCGCAGGCGCTGGAAAGAACTTTGAGCATACTCTACGACATTATCACATAAGGTGTTGTAAAAAATATGCTACAAGAATTCAAGTCTTGCCGTGAATCTGAGGACAACACAGCTAAATAAACGAGGTCTGGCAGTCTTGCGATTGGCAGACGAAGAGCTGGTGGAACAAGTGCAAACGTGCGAAAGAAAACATCCTCTCACCTTACCTTGGCGATTCTGAAATATTTTCGTCCATTTTCCAGCAATCTCACACCTACTATACTTGAAGTAAGTGCTCAATTGACATGTCCTGGCTCCAATGAGAAGGCTGAACGACACACACCTTGTCTCTTCTGAGCAGAGGAAAGAACAGAGGAGCCGGGACTTGGCCGTCTGCGTCCCGATGTCCGGGAGGAAGAGCAGTCGTGCAACATGCTTTATCTCGAACGATGTGACAACAAGAGTTGTCTTCATGGCGTTCGGCAATTTGTCCATCATAGTTTAGTTGATGGACTTAAGGCGTCAAATCTGTAATCGACTATGTACCGTCCAACAGCAACTCGGTGCCATTCGACAACCGACAGAGACGGAAGCCAGGATATATCTCTGTCGTAATTCCCCTATCTGCGACAGTAATTATTTTTGTTTTAAACTGTCTACGACTGTCGGAATGAGCTCGTCGGTTTCTGTTATACATTAAACTAAGTGAGATTAGTTAGATTAGTTGAATTTCCCCACCCTCTAGTTAGTCCCTAATAATTCGGTGTTGACAAAAAGATGGTAGGTTACCACCACTTGATATCTATTTAATCTATTGTTTCGATCGATTAGTACGCTTCTTCCTCATTTTTTCTGTCTATCACGTTTCATTTGCCTTCACGTCAAGCCAGTTTGTTTCAGAGACAATCTCGAAAGAGATCAATATTGGCCACAAGTGACACAATACGATATTACTGCCTCGGTCTCACCTGGATTGATTTCATCGATTTTTGATTGACTGGTTTATGTTTTCGACGGCTAAATGCTGATTGCAGGGTGTTTCAAAAAGGCCGTCCATAAGTCGAACTATGAGATTCATTACAGCTCTATTTGGGCTGTATCACAAAGACAGATTTCAGCCTGCTCGTTCAAAGATTAAGCGGGAACCATGTGTCAATATGTTTTGAAATAAACTTCTTTCCTTAAAGCATTCGATGACAGCCTAAAACTCTCATGCACGAATTGGGCAGTGGCCTTCGTGTCCCCCCCCCCCCTCCCCGCTACCAACAGTTTCGTCTTGACATCGTTCACATATGATCAATAATGGTCAATTATGGCCAATCAGATATCAAAATTGGTACTATTAACCCACAAATGTGCTGATATCACAGATAAGAAAACCAATGGAGGACGACACTGATGGGTACCAGCCATTGAAAGACAGCATCCACCAACTTGACAGAAAAGGCCAAGTCTCCATCTATCGACTCCGTACAGGGCAATGCAAACTCCACCAGCACCTGAAGAGACTTGGGCTCCATCCAACTGTCTATCATGTTATGATTCAGATTCCTGTTGTGGCTGACCTGCCTGTTGGTGATAACCTTGTAGACCATGTTGGCATCTTCGGGTCAGATTTCCTCCTAGACAAGCCCATTACTTCTACAGTGGCCAAACTTAATTCCACAATGGAAATGATGGCTTATAAACTTTTCAGGCGAGGGAGGGGCTTTTTGCCGAAAGTATTCAGACAAATATTCCACACAAGTGTAGATTTCCTTGCAGTTGCCACGGTGATATGGGGAGCCTCACGAAATACTGATTGTTGTCACTGGTTCTTAACGAGACATTTCCCTCTACGTGAACATATGTGTGAATTCAATAATATCAGCACATTTTTGACAGATATTCTAAGGATGGCGTCTTCCGTTTCCCACTTGGCACCAAGCCTTAACTGGAATTTTTGCATGGGCGTTGTCAAAGAGAGATTAGGCAGTACCTTTGCGGGAAGGAAGAAGGGAAATCCCAATTTGCAGTGTCTGGTCCGTAACAAATTCATGGGAAACACCCTCAAAGGAACAATGCTTGGATATATTAGCTAGGTGTCTTTTCTTGTGTGTCTTACAGGGCGCTACGCCTCGACTGGAGTCCAGGGCATGGGATTCGTCAAAGGAGGAACGGGCAATATGTATAAGGGTCGAGAGACAGGGAATCCCGACTTGCAGTTTGTGTTGTTCGACTCCCTAATGGGAAACGACCCCAATTTTGGAGAGGTCATGGAGAAGAGCATGAACATTTCAAGCGGAGTAAGTGTCATTCCCACGAATTAAACTTTAGCGAACATGCTCTGCCTTTTTCCATTCTTGTTTCATCCTTTGATAATTGGCGAAGAAATCAGTCTTTCGATATGTGAGAAGTCTGCATGAATCCCAGAGTCAAAATTCTACCGTAAAATGTGTATGCATCGTCTATCATATTGATATTAGTTACGTAGAACAGTCAATGATTAAAAATGAGAGACAAGTGATCGATCTAACTGTCCTTTGGATCTAGTCAGGAATTATTGAATGGCGTAGGCGCACTACCGTCAATGCAAGCCAGATTAACTTGGACAAAATCACAAATGCGCATCTTTTTTCTTGCTGACGTTAACAGATTATTTTGCCGACAGGGCGGGTAGGCATGGCGTGTCTCTTCTCAGCTCGCTGCTCAAGCCCAAGAGTAGAGGCACCGTTCGATTGCGGAGTTCAGACCCACTTGATTTACCACTTATTGATCCGAAGTGCATGGTTGGAGGAGGACCGGGATGTGGAAGTGCTGGTCAAAGGTAAGCTAAAAAAAAAATGTTGCCGCCCCATGCAAATCTCGCAAGGAAGTTGGTCGATGGTGTCTAATCAGGTTTGTCGAGTCCTGGTAGAAATGACCAAGTGGGTCAATCAAGCTCAACCTACCAAATTAGCTCAGTCATCTGGCCAAATTCTTAGTTCATCAACTGACAAATTTTGACTTCAAAGTTTGTCAACAGACCAAGGAGTTTGTTCACCAGCAGTTGACCAACCTTGAATTGGACAACTTACCATTTATTTACTAAGTTATGTGCTCCGTGGAGGCTTCAAGGATTGTACCTTTTTTTTTCAGGTCTGCAGGAAATAACCGAGCTGGCAGACACCGACGCCCTGGCCGAATTTGGTTTGAGCATTCTTAAATCAAAACCTGCAGTGTGTTCGAACCTTGAGTGGGGCAGTACAGAATACTGGGAGAAATACATTCATAACATCACTTCCATCTCTGTCACGTTGTAGGAACTTGTAACATGGGACCAGAAGATGATCCGACCACTGTTGTGAACTCGGAATTAAGGTGCGCCATGTGACAGATAACTGCTGTATTTGTGCATTAAACTTATCGCGCTGCGTTACTCTCTTTCATTTTAAAACGCTTTTTCGTAGCGGTGGCAAGGCCGGTCCATTCATAAAATATTGGTGAAGTTGTATAAATTAAGGAAGGATCGAGATGAGGAAAATGTGATATCACTGGCCGTTGATTAAAGAGAGGTTCCTAGGCATTGTCTCATTTCACCGATGTGTCTTTTTCAGAGTCCACGGTATCGAAGGCCTTCGCGTGGTTGATGCCTCCATCATGCCTGACTCTGTTTGTGCGAACACTCATGCGACCTTTGTCATGATTGGAAAAAAAGCTGCAGATTTGATTGAAGGCGCATCCTTCTCTTAAATAACTTCCATGTACACATAGCGCTTCTGCCAAGTTTCTTCGTGTACTTTGCCGTACAGTATTCGTTCTTTATAGAGCGAGCGTACATTCTTAGACTTCCTTACATTCCTTATTGATAAAGCACACAGTCCGTTATCTCAGACTTTCGTTTATAATCTGGACGATCGCTTTATAATCAAAGAACAGTTTTGATATCTAAGAATCTCATCTATATAGTGTATACTTTACCAGAACGACAATGAATAAAGCACACAGCTATCTTTTTGTCCATCGTCTTTACGGATAAGTGATTGCATTGGGCCTCATGCAAGATCGTCCAAGACTGTCCTGAATGAATGCTGATATTCCTCGGACTTTCCTGGGCGGCCTTCGATGATATATAACTCTAATATAATTTCGTTGTTCATGCCGAGAACTATTTTTACCAGGCTCACAAGATCTCTGTACTATATATTCGTGATGGATAACCGACTAATTGTATTGACGGCGACTGTGCCGCGCTCATCCGCATATGCCGGGAGTGGGAACACTCCCTTATGGCGCCCATACGGATATTCCATTTTCTGCCGAATGTAAAGATGTTTAGCACAGTCTAAACATCACCCGTATCCATCCATATATTTCTTCGTATCATTTATCCATTGCTGTGTCTTAAATCCTCTGAATCATATCGCAAAACGGCAAAATCATCAAAGAACAAATTAAGAGCGGGTAGAGATGGAGCTGCGTGGTCGGATACCTCAAGCCAGCAATCCTAAAAGGGAATGTTGATGCCGTGACGAACGCTCTAGTCACTAAGTTGAGACTAAGGTTGGTGAACACTCCATTCCATTCGAATTTCGAAATATAACTTATATTAGTGTCACTGTCATCCTGGCGTTGTCTTTTTCAGTTTAGTCGAATAGACTACACGTCAAGAAAAAGTTGACGCCAATTTAGTGAAGATTTTTCTAAGTCGGCACTGCACACAAAGATAGGGATGCCTTGCCAGAGAGGGTACAAGAGACGTTTTCAAGACTGAATTAGGCGAGCTACCATCAACCATTTCGATTTTCGTTTTCAGGTTGAAATGGAAGACATGAGTCAAAAGAATAGCCACAGGAGTCAAGTACATGTATGTTGAAGGGGTGGACACATTGCCTGCCAGAATCTTTTCCTATTTTTAATTAGATTGAGCTGTCTTTTACAGAGTCCGCGGTATCCAATGCATCACCGTGATCAATGCCTCCAGAACATGTAAAGTATTTCTGTTGAGGTTCCTTTTCTTCTTCACAAAATTCATCAGTTACTCTTTCTTGTGAACTTTTTGACACAAAACTGCTTTAAAACCAAAGAACACTTCGAAAGTTTAGGCGTCCGTATCATCACTCAGAACGATTGTGAATAAACAAACTTTGTCCATCGTCTTTACGGACCCGGTCGAGTGATGGCGTTGGCCCTTCTACCCTAGATCATCCAAGACTGTCCTGAGTGAATATTGATATTCCTGGGACTTTCCTGGGCGGCCTTGGATGATAACCCTTCTTTCAACTTGAATGTTGATATTCCTGTAGGACTTTCCTAAGCGGTCTTTCAAATTTTGAATATCGCACGACCCTCTCTTTTATATGATGGGTTTATAAACCTCTATATTTTCTATTTCGTGTGTCGGGTCGAGAATTCTTTTAACCAGCCTCACAAGATAGCCATCTCGGTTGATATAAGTAAAGGAAGAGTTCCCAAAACGCATTAATGACCCTGCGGCCACCTCTATGTCTTTAGATCTCATTCCACCTCTCGGGCAGTAGCCAACCCGAAGGTACATTATACGCATACCAATATTAAACAGCAGCAGATAACGTATATTCGTTTCATCGTAGATCAGGTCAGTAAGTCTATAGTTAATGCCAGCCTCGTAGAACACCTCATGACGCTTTCTGGCATAATTGTCGAATTTTCGATGAATCGAAACATCGATTTTATATCTTTTTAACAACACTATGACCAGGTCTCCATCTGCTGTCCAATGGAGATGGATTCCTTTGGAGTCACCAGAGTTTGCTTGCTTAACGATAAGACCTTTAACGAGGTGCACGTTCTCGAGATTTTTCTCAGTTTTTATGACCACATCGTACAGTATTACCGCCATTGTGCCCGACCTTGAAGCGAATGGGCAGAAGATAGTAGCTTTTCTATTGTAAATTTTAATGCCGAAATTCCATCTTCCTTTTGCTTCAGAACAAATGTCATCCTTTGGTATTAAAACCTCCCCCGTCTTGTTCCCCATAAGGGTCAGAATTTCAACTCTGGATTGCATACCTTTTTTGAGCAGTCCACCTTTATACTCTCCAATAGATCTATAATATGTTTGAAAGGTAGCTGACATTAAAAGGTTAAAAGAAGTTTTGTTTTTTGAAAGTTTATAATAATTCATAGTTGATTTTTGAAAGTACAATCTTCGCGCGACAGGATTATAGACCATGTCTGATGCCTTATGATGCTTTAATCGCAACAAGTCCTGGCAAGTGATTTTTGAGCTGGGATAAAGGCGACCTAATAACTTGTACCCAGTATCTGCCGCTGCTACCTAAACAGCATACAATGTACAGAATTGGTAATACACCGGGCCCTGTCTATATACGATAATGTTAGAATCAGCGGACTAAATTAGTTCATGTACGAACAGAAAGAATCTGGGGGCATCACATCATGGTTTTGCCTAGAAAAACATCTTTTGGCGTGAAGAACACGAGCGACAGTATAGGATTATAACCAGTGCCTGAATTCTCTCACGGCCTTGTCGGTAAGGGCCGCACTCTACAGAAATCGATCTATACAGCCAAAGAGATTTCCCTGAAGATTTTGACATTTTTCCTTGGAAAAGCTGTCGCAGGCGCTGGAAAGAACTTTGAGCATACTCTACGACATTATCACATAAGGTGTTGTAAAAAATATGCTACAAGAATTCAAGTCTTGCTGTGAATCTGAGCACAACACAGCTAAATGAACGAGGTCTGGCAGTCTTGCGATTGGCAGACGAAGAGCTGGTGGAACAAGTGCAAACGTGCGAAAGAAAACATCCTCTCACATTACCTTGGCGATTCTGAAATATTTTCGTCCATTTTCCAGCAATCTCACACCTACTTAACTTGAAGTAAGTGCTCAATTGACATGTACTGGCTCCAATGAGAAGGCTGAACGACACACACCTTGTCTCTTCTGAGCAGAGGAAAGAACAGAGGAGCCGGGACTTGGCCGTCTGCGTCCCGATGTCCGGGAGGAAGAGTAGTCGTGCAACATGCTTTATCTCGAACGATGTCTTCATGGCGTTCGGCAATTTGTCCATCATAGTTTAGTTGATGGACCTAAGCCGTCAAATCTGTAATCGACTATGTACTGTCCAACAGCAACTCGGTGCCATCCGACAACCGACAGAGACGGAAACCAGGATATATCTCTGTCGTAATTCACTTATCAGCAACAGTAATTATTTTTGTTTTAAACTGTCTACGACTGTCAGAATGAGCTCATCGGTTTCTGTTATACATTAGACAAGTGAGATTAGTTAGATTAGTTGAATTTCCCCGCCCTCTATAGTCCCTAATATTTCGGTTTTGTCAAAAAGATGGTAGGTTACCACCACTTGATATCTATTTAATCTAATGTTTCGATCGATTAGTACGGTTCTTCGTCATTTTTTCTGTCTATCACGTTTCATTTGCCTTCACGTCAAGCCAGTTTTTTTCACAGACAATCTCTTCGGTCTCTACTGGATTGATTTCATCGATTTTTGATTGACTGGTTAATGTTTTCGACGGCTAAATGCTGATTGCAGGGTGTTTCAAAAAGGCCGTCCATAAGTCGAACTATGAGATTCATTACAGTTCTATTTGGGCTGTATCACAAAGACAGATTTCAGCCTGCTTGTTCAAAGATTAAGCGGGAACCATGTGTCAATATGTTTTGAAGTCAACTTCTTTCTTAAAACATTCGATGACAGCCTAAAACTCTCATGCACGAATTGGGCTGTGGCCTTCGGGTCCCCCCCCCCCCCCGCTACCAACAGTTTCGTCTTGACATCGTTCACATATGATCAATAATGGTCAATTATGGCCAATCAGATATCAAAATTGGTACCATTAACCCACAAATGTGCAGATATCACAGATAAGAAATATATCGCTCGAGGTGATATACATTCGCGATCTAGAAACATGGCGTTAGATATTTAACCTGTAGACGGTTCATTCTAAGTCGTTTTTGATTGAACAGGACTTGATATTGATTCAAGAATTTTAGCTTTCACGAGCGCGGGGCCTGTATAAGCCTATATTTTGAAGGTTGTTGTCAACAACCCAGTGCCCGCGGTATCAAAACAACCCAGCTGAGAAGGTATTGTGTGTTAGAGGTAGTCTTGAGAGGAGTGCATTTGGTTAAGGAAAATCTCGCAAGTTTATACTTGGGGTAAGTGTGGTCATACTTTATGATGCAGACTCCACGTGGGCCTCATGTTCAACACTATCGTTTTCTTCTCATAAACGACACTTCGACAGGGCCATCAACGGTTTTTATTTGAGAAGCAATTTGATTGAGATTTGCATCCATCAATGAGTACCCGGATTGTGTGGAGTGCATGGTTGTCAAACTACCGTCAGCCCTGGCCTCATGGGTTCCGAGCCTGGATTGCGTTTACTGTAATTCAGCAATAAGTTCATTCCTCATAAGAGTGTCCGTTGAACAGTTTTGATGTAGACGTATAGAGCGTCTGTGAAGTAGGAGAGACCCCTATCGATGACATCGTGTAACTTAATTTGACCTTACCCGTATCTTGCCTATAGTCCCCATTCAACCCTTGAGCTTTCAAGTTGAAAGACAAGGCGCATTGCAATGCTAGTGAGCAGTAGCCCAGAGCAGTAGCCCCGGTTACTAGTTTTATAGCCCTCTCTCCAGGATAACTGACGTAGTCTTACTCAACAGTTAGTTAACTGATTTTAGCCCTTAACCACAGGTTACTGACTTAATTAGCACTACTCCTCACCATCAACGCTAAAAAAATCTGTGAAATCTGCAACCTTGCAATGCATGACTTTGGATGAGAGAAACCCGCTTTGCTACAATGAAACAGAACGGCCACCAACAGAAAACAAGGGCACTAGAATTGCCACAGCGAATTTCAACTCTAATTTTTGCTATGTTTATTGTAACTAAAACTATGGATTTCGAGAAATGATACGATGTCGAATTATTTGTAACTAGTCGAGGTCTTTCAAAGAGAAGCCCCATTTGATGACGTCTGCTGCGTGTCTCGCTGTTGGTCTTTGCTCGGGGTCTATGTCTTTACACCAGCCAGCAAGGTTTTTTAACCAATCTTTAAATCCGTAAAGGTTAGCCATTAGCTTGAGGACCACGCCCAAGGAGTATATGTCAGACTTTAATGTAGCTTGGCCACCGCAAAAGGTCTCCGGAGCATGATGAGGGAAATGGTCCATGTGCCACTGGCGATCCGCCACCGAGACGTCGTGCTTGTACGGTTCGTCGTTCGTCGCAGTAGCCATACCAAAGTCGATGAATTTTGGCTTGTAATGGCCCTTTTCAAGGTTGAGGACCAAATTGTCTTCCTTCAGGTCATTGTGCATAATCTGTTGATCGTGAATCTTTGCGAGTCCGTCACAAATGTAGTAGCAGATTCGCTTCAGATCTTTTCGAGGAACCAATGTGTTTTTGAATAATTTCCTTTTAAATTTCTCATCGTAGCCCATCACGCCCCACAACGATGTACCACCTTTCTGCAGTAGGCGTTTGGTGCCGACGTGTTCTAAAACTAGTCCTACGGTGCGATGATATGGTGTATCCAGAATCGCAACCAAACCAATGAGCTTGGCGACGCATCCTGTCTCCTGAAGGCACTGTGTTATAGCAATCTCCTTCACAATCATCCTGAAGTCTTCTTCACTTTTTGACCCTGCTTCAATACAAAACAGCTTGATCACAACCAACTTGGTGTCGTCTAATTTCCCCAAGTAAACGTCTCCAAAGCTACCGGACGAAATCTTGATGGCGTAGTCTGTGCCCTCATGCATCACGAATTTGACTCTGGCTCCCGACAAAAACAGGTTTTCCAAAGGCACGTCAGGACATGGTTTGTAATTGATCCGCTGGAGCGAGCTTGTGAATTGCAGGTATGTTTTCGTGGGGTATGACATGATACTGGGCGGGTTACGGCGTAGTTTTGAAGGTGCTGGGTACCCGTATCTTTGCTTGATGTTCCGTATCACATGCTTGCTCTCATTAGGAGACATGTCGCGAATTCTGTTCTGCTGTGCGCACAACTTTCGTAACTCCTTATTTATATGAAATTCGACATCTATTTCCTCGTCCTCGGTCAGTTTTAGATCGGGTCTTACTCCTTTGCGCGCATCACTTCCTGTAGCTTCATCATTTACTTCGTCTGAAGGGTTCCTTGAAAATGCAATGTTCGCCATCTTGGTACACCTTCTTATTCCGACAAAATCCCTATTGTCGTATTCTCTGTTGTAAATCATGATCTGATTCCTATTCAAATCCGCCCGTGTTTCTGCGGAGTGAATCTTGCGTTCCTTATCACTCTCAAATGTCGTCTCTGCCACATTCACGCCGTTTTCATCACCGTCGTTTGCTGTGGAAGCAGTGTCCTGGCCATCATTGGCATTGCCCATATGTAGGACAGTAAGACGATAATGTGCATGTATTTCATCACGCGTCATTCTTGCTATCTGCGCCAAAATCATGCTGCGTTCGTCCCCGAGGACGTTTGCCTTGGTAGTTGTCGCCTTGCCCCCAATGTCAATGCCCGTCCTCGGTCCAGAATGTTGATCAAGTGGTTCCATACAAGTCTCTCCTGTGTCTTTCCTTATGAAACTGTCTTCCTTTTCACTGTCGTCTGTATCCTCGACATGAATGACAGGATCCACTTTTAGTCCAAAGAATCGATTAAAGAGTTCCTCACGAGTCTCAATTGCTAACTCTGCTAAACCGCTACTGTCTTCTTGTCTGCGGTCCCTTGCTTTGTTTGCTGTCTCCTCGTCAAGAATGACTATGTCCGCTCTGAGTCGAGAGAGGCTATCATCGTGTTTAGCAGCTCTTGTTATCGCTAGTTGGTCAAAGAGTTCCTCACAACTTACATTTTTCGTCTCTGCAGCAATGATGGCGTCTCGATTTCTACGATCGTTTGTCTCCTGGTCACGAATAGTAGCCCTCGTCATCACAAGCTGGTCAAAGAGTTCCTCGCTACTTACACTTCCCGTCTCTGCCACAGTGAAACTGTCTTTATTTCCAATACCGTTCGTCTCCTTGGCACCTAGAGCAGCCCTTGTTATAGCTAGTTCGTCAAAGAGTTCCTCAGAACTCGCACTTCCTGTCTCTGCCACAATCATGTTGTATTCAAAGCCCTCATTTGCCGTCTCAGCAACACTGATGTTGTCTTCAAAACTCTCAATTGCCGTCTCTGACACAATTATGTTGTATTCAAAGCCCTCACTTGCCGTCTCTGCCACACTGATATTGTCTTCAGAATTCTCATTTCCCGTCTCTGCCACAATGCCAATAGTGTTGCCTTCAGAATTCTCACTTTCCGTCTCTGACACAATTATGTTGTATTCAAAGCCCTCACTTACCGTCTCTACCACACTGACATTGTCTTCAGAATTCTCATTTCCCGTCTCTGCCACAATGCCAATGGTGTTGCCTTCATAATTCGCACTTGCCGTCTCTGACAAAATTATGTTGTATTCAAAGCCCTCACTTGCCGTCTCTGTCACACTAATGCTGTCTTCGGAATTCTCATTTGCCGTCTCTCTCACAAATATGCTGCCTTCCGAACTCACACTTTCCGTCTCTGTCGTAATTATGTCGTATTCAAAACCCTGACTTGCCGTCTCGGCGACACTGTTGCTGTCTTGAGAGGTGTCACTTGCCGCCTCTGCTATGATGATGCTGTCTTCTGAATACGCACTTTCCGTCTCTATCATAACCATGTTGTATTCAAAGTCCTCATTTGTCGTCTTTGACACAATGGTGTTGTCTTCGAAACTCTCACTTGCCGTCTCTGCCACAATCCCTTTGATTTCATCCCGACGATCCTTAATTATAGGCGTCTCTTGGCTAGCGGAACCATCCTCTACCCTTGTTTTAGCTGGGTGATCAAACAGTTCCTCACATCTCTCGCTTGCCGAGTCTGCCACAGTGAAAATGCCTTCATATCCACGTTCGTTTGTCTCCAGGCCACCAACATCCACTCTTGTCTCCTCAGAGTGATAAATCACCTCATCACAACACTCACCTCGTGTTTCTGCCACTATAATCTTGTTTTCATTACCATGGTTTCCCATTATGTCAGGCTCCTGGCCAACAATATTTTCCTCCACATTTGCTGCCGCGCATTTCTCCATGCCAGCCTTCGTCACGATTCCCAAGTCTACGCCTCCACGGTCGCTCAACCTGATAGCTAATGCTTCGCCGTTGATGTCTCCCGCCGCATTTGTTATCTCTGAGACCACGACGTTATTTTCTTCGTCTTCATATTCATCAAGCTCGGTAGCTTTCTCCTGGCCACCAATGTTATCTTCTACTCGTTCATCTTTCTCGGTTACTAATCTCTGGCCACCAATTTCTTCAGTATCCGTCTGAGTAGTTGTCACAATCTCACTGTCTTGGTGTCCACTGTCGTTCAATCTCAATGGCTCACCTCTAATATCATCTGCCGCATTTTTTACCTCACCAGCCACAGTCGCCACGTCTCCACGTTCATCTACCTTGAAACCTAATCCCTGGTCACCAGGGACTTCAATATCCGTCTGAGTAGCAGTCTCAATCTCACTGTCTTGGTCTCCGCCGTCGCTTAATTTCAATGCCTCACCGCTCATATCATCTGCCGAAATTCCTACCACACCAGTCGCAATCGTCTCATCTCCACATTCATCAACTAATCCCTGGACACCAGTGTCTTCAATATCCGTCTGAGTAGTAGTCACAATCTCACTGTCTTGGTCTCCGCCGTCGCTTAATCTCAATGCCTCGCCGCTAATATCATCTGCCGTAATTCCTACCACACCAGTCGCAATCGTTTCATCTCCATATTCATCAACTAATCCCTGGTCACCAGTGTCTTCAATATCCGTCAGAGTAGCCGTCTCAATCTCACTGTCTTGGTCTCCGCCGTCGCTTAATCTTAATGCCTCGCCGCTAATATCATCTGCCGAAATTCCTACCACACCAGACACAATCGTCTCATCTCCACATTCATCAACTAATCCTTGGTCACCAGTGTCTTCAATATCCGTCTGAGTAGCAGTCTCAATCTCACTGTCTTGGTCTCCGCCGCTAATATCATCTGCCGAAATTCCTACCACACCAGTCGCAATCGTTTCATCTCCACATTCATCAACTAATCCCTGGTCACCAGGGACTTCAATATCCGTCTGAGTAACAGTCTCAATCTCACTGTCTTGGTCTCCGCCATCGCTTAATCTCAATGCCTCGCCGCTAATATCATCTGCCGAAATTCCTACCACACCAGTCGCAATCGTTTCATCTCCACATTCATCAACTAATCCCTGGTCACCAGTGTCTTCAATATCCGTCTGAGTAGCAGTCTCAATCTCACTGTCTTGGTCTCCGCCATCGCTTAATCTCAATGCCTCGCCGCTAATATCATCTGCCGTAATTCCTACCACACCAGTCGCAATCGTTTCATCTCCACATTCATCAACTAATCCCTGGTCACCAGTGTCTTCAATATCCGTCTGAGTAGCCGTCTCAATCTCACTGTCTTGGTCTCCGCCGTCGCTTAATCTTAATGCCTCGCCGCTAATATCATCTGCCGAAATTCCTACCACACCAGTCGCAATCGTCTCATCTCCACATTCATCAACTAATCCCTGGTCACCAGTGTCTTCAATATCCGTCTGAGTAGCCGTCTCAATCTCACTGCCTTGGTCTCCGCCGTCGCTTAATCTTAATGCCTCGCCGCTAATATCATCTGCCGAAATTCCTACCACACCAGACACAATCGTCTCATCTCCATATTCATCAACTAATCCCTGGTCACCAGTGTCTTCAATATCCGTCTGAGTAGCCGTCTCAATCTCATTGTCTTGGTCTCCGCCGTCGCTTAATCTTAATGCCTTGCCGCTAATATCATCTGCCGAAATTCCTACCACACCAGACACAATCGTCTCATCTCCACATTCATCAACTAATCCTTGGTCACCAGTGTCTTCAATATCCGTCTGAGTAGCAGTCTCAATCTCACTGTCTTGGTCTCCGCCGTCGCTTAATCTTAATGCCTCGCCGCTAATATCATCTACCGAAATTCCTACCACGCCAGTCGCAATCGTCTCATCTCCACATTCATCAACTAATCCCTGGTCACCAGTGTCTTCAATATCCGTCTGAGTAGCAGTCTCAATCTCACTGTCTTGGTCTCCGCCGTCGCTTAATCTCAATGCCTCGCTACTAATATCATCTGCCGTAATTCCTACCACACCAGTCGCAATCGTTTCATCTCCACATTCATCAACTAATCCCTGGTCACCAGTGTCTTCAATATCCGTCTGAGTAGCCGTCTCAATCTCACTGTCTTGGTCTCCGCCGTCGCTTAATCTCAATGCCTCGCCGCTCATATCATCTACCGCGATTTCTACCTCGCCAGACACTATCGTCTCATCTCCACATTCATCAACTAATCCCTGGTCACCAGTGTCTTCAATATCCGTCTGAGTAGCAGTCTCAATCTCACTGTCTTGGTCTCCGCCGTCGCTTAATCTTAATGCCTCGCCGCTAATATCATCTGCCGTAATTCCTACCACACCAGTCGCAATCGTTTCATCTCCACATTCATCAACTAATCCCTGGTCACCAGTGTCTTCAATATCCGTCTGAGTAGCCGTCTCAATCTCACTGTCTTGGTCTCCCCCGTCGCTTAATCTCAATGCTTCGCCGCTAATATCATCTTCCGAAATTCCTACCTCACGAGTCACAATCACCTCCTCTTCAAGCTTATCTTCCTCTATTACCAAGTCCAGGTCACCAGTGTCTTCAATATCCGTCTGAGTAACAGTCACAATCTCACTGTCTTGGTCTTTGCAGTCGTCCAACCTCAATGCCTCGTCGCTTATACCATCTGCCGCATTTCTTACCTCAAGAGTCACAGTCGCCTCGTCTCCACGTTCATCTATCTTGATGCCTAATCCGTGTTCACCAATGTCTTCAATAGCTGTCTGAGTAACAGTCACAATCTTACTGTCTTGATCTCCGCAATCGTTCAACTTCAATGCCTCGCAGCTAATATCATCTGCCGCAATTCCTACCTCGCCAGTCACAATCGCCTCGTCTCGACGTACATCTTCCTCGATAACTAATTCCAGGTCACCGGTGTCTTCAATATCCGTCTGAGCAGCAGTTACGATCTCACCGTCTTGGTCTCCGCAGTCGTTCAACCTCTGTGCCTCGCCGCAAATGTCTCCTGCCACATTGCTTACCTCTGAGGTCACAATCACGTCCTTGTCTTCTCGCACGTCGACCGCAATCACCAATCCCTGGTCACCATTGTCTTCAATATCCGTCCGAGTAACAATCACAATCTCACTGTCGGTGTCTCCACAATCGTGAAGCATGATAGCAGACTCCTGGCCGCTACCGCACCCTACTGCATTTGTTTCCGCTGCAGGTACAATGTTGTCATCGTCTCCACTGTCATCCACCTCGATAACTAAGGCCTGGCTTTCCTCTGCCTGTGGTACAACGAGATTCTTAACCGCCTGTGTGCCGGTGAATTGCTGAAATTGCGAGTTTTCAAGAGTGTACAAAAATGTATTAGATGAATTTGCAAAAAACAAATCCCAAACGTTTGATAACTAAGCGAAGGGGAAGGCGAGTTCAGTGAACCGGAACCCTCTCGGAGGTCATTACAAACATCGTACGTTTGTATGGTCACATCAAGGGTTTATTCCCGTCGCGCTGTCACAATGCCGTTGTCTTCGCCTTTTCTCCATCAATGTTTGCGTCAGACTCACACTTACTTGCATCTTGATGTTGAGGTTTTTTCACTCCTTCATTATTACAAAAGTATTTGAAAAGTTTGAAATATCGAGTGGCGGAGTACATTGAAAATCACTGCTTCTACCAGAATGACTTACTTGAGACTCAGGCTGAGATGTGCTATTTTTCTTTCCTCTGCCGTGGTTGTCTCCTTCCCCATCACCGCTCTCCTTCTCATCCGCCCTGCCTTCTGCAAGGTCGTACCTTCTTGCAATACCTTCAGTTACAATCCCGATATCTCCGTGGATATCTCCCACTTCTAGTTTGGCAGCAACTCCACTGGCTGCTTTGCTTCTAACTTTCGCCACCTTCGTCTTTTTGCGAAAGAGTCGTCTCAATCTTCTCCTCTTAATTTTCGGGGGTTTCGGGATCCGAATACTTGCAAGCAATGTCGCCAATGCAAGAAATCCATCAGCCAAATTCGGTAAAAAACTAAAATTTCCCCTTGCCATCGTAAGATTTGAGTGAATACAAAGTATACAGAGCGCTATATAAAATATATGTTGTACACCGTTGAGAACGGAAAACAATCTGACGCGGTTGCTACGCTCGCCTTGTGATGACGTCATGACGAGGACACGACAAAGATTGTGTGACGTCACGATACGAAACTCGCAAGGGGCGCACAAAAGTCGATGGCGATGCTGTATGGTTCTTGTGGGGGTTTTTCTGGTTATACCCACATATTTGCTTTAGATCGCGGGCCGACCGAATTTGATAGACGGCGTCGCAACGCTGATCGAAGCAGCCTTACTTAATTCTGTCACACCACTTTTTCTTTTAGATACGGGTAAATTTACAATACAAGAGGGACACAATGACCTCAACTAAGACGTAAGTAACACATCCATGATCAGGCCACAATGTCCAGGGCCGTAGCTGGAGATATTAGGGGCATATGCCCTCCCCCCTCCCCAAAAAAAACCCGGTCACAATCATGCAGATTTTGGCTGATATTTAGACAGACGGAGGAGGTGTTCAGGGGATGTGACATCGAGACCAGCCTACTAACGTTGGTTACCCATTATACCATATTCCCTATTTCCCCCCGAGTCCAAACACTTTACCATATGTTACTTATTCCTGATTCTCAATGTAACGGGAGGTGTCCCTGATTCATCAGAATTGATGTTCTTTGATTTCCGTATTTCATGTCCAGCCGAGGCAGACTGGCCTCCATCACCGAGAACCCCCGGTTGGGCAGACGACGGTCCAGCTACCGGACAATATTGGAAGGCACCACCCTCCTGGCAGAGGAAGCCATCAATCTAACCGTCTACCTCAGCAGACGATCCGTGCCGTGTAGGCTCGTTTGGCTTTATCTTCTGCAGGTTAGTCAGTCAAGAAAATGCGTTTTAAAGATTTTCACTCCTACAACTGTTTATCAGCGACAATCACCCTCTTTCACTCTTCCAGCTGCTTATCAATAGCATTATCTTTCAAGTCATTGCTCCTCTATTCTTCAATTCTATTGTTTTCAGACGAAAACTGCCTTTAATCTGGTTGACACAGATGATGGTGTGGCAGAGGCCATGAACAGTGTTAGTGATGTCAATCCAAATGGCACAATCCCTTGTCTTGAAGACGGAGATGTGGTGGTCTTTGATTGGTAAGTATGAAGGTGAAAAACGATTTTGAAGGGATTGTCTTTAACTGATAGATGATGAAATTGAGATGCAAACCCAAATGGAACCATTTTTGTGTTAAAGATGTCGAGGTGTAGGTCTTTTATCGGCATGTATGAATACACCACAATGGGTACATCCACTTGAGATGGGATGTGATTGTCTTCGTGTTTATCTAAAAGCCAGGACAATGTCACAACTTCAGACAATATCATGTGGACAAGACCAACAAGCATTTGTGTTAAATCTAAACCTTTTTCCAATTCACTTCTAAGTGTATTATCAAAAGGTTTGAATTTAAGATATGGAACATTATTCAAAATGCTCAAAAGACAAACCGGATTTGAATTCCAGTCCAGCCATGATCTTCTACCTGGCTGAGAAGTACACAGGGCATGCCGAGATGGGTCCTACACGTAAGATAAGAGCCAAGGCAGAGGCCATCATGTGTTGGGCAAGTTCGACATTGCTAAGGTAAGATCCTTGATTATCCAATAGCTGAACCTTCGAATGAAACTTCATAAAACTGATTTCAGTGAAAATTGGGGACAATGTCACAACCTGATGAATCTTTTAGAGAATGGTCATTTTATTACCCAATATAACCGACAATAAAATTAGGTTTGAAAAGGCAAAATCCCTAATTATGGAACCTGAAATACCCTCTGGGTTTTTGTTTAAATAACTCACGAAAGATGAAGTCAACTTTACAAAAACATTGTAATCCATCAACCTCATCGATTTCAGAAATATTCACCACGACTTCATCAGTACAAAAGTTGGCAAACAAGAATTTGATGACCCAGAAGTCAACACTGAACTAGGAAAATTAGTCGAAGAGGATGTAGTACACCACCTTGAGACGTTAGAGAAAATATATTTGAAGACAAATCCTTATCTGCTGGGGGCAGATCGTAAGTAACTGGAACTCTTTTCCCCTGTGTGGGATCTCTTGCTAGCCCTGGCAAAGTCATTGTGAAAGGAATTCAAGTTTTATGCCTCATTCAATTACTCAGGCAATTAAAGTGTAGTGTCCTCCTAAAGTAACAAGCACAATCGTTATCGCTGGATTTAAAAAAATGATGGTCACATCATGACTGTGTTTTTAAACACAGTCATAACACCTCGACCGCCAGACCACAGTTTATCACAGAATTCACTACAACCTATCTTGTGAAACCCCCCTTTCAAAACTTTTTTTACAAACAACTGATAATGTCATTTTAATAAAATCATTCGATTTTATTTCAGCTCTTTTTGTGGACAGTTACATTGCCATGATCATTACACTGCTCGACTTAGCCAGTTTCAATATGAAACCATACCCAAAAGTAAAACAGTGGATCGACCGAGTAAAAAAACATAATGGTGATAACTGGGAAGATGTGTGTGAAGTACACAATCTACAAGTCATCCAGAGGGGAAGTAGGAGAGCTTCATTCATGTGATAGGGGGTGATCCACCAAACATGTCGGAAGTAAATGACAAATGACGTGGCATTTTGACAGTTAAGGAAAATCTCTTGGTGACTTCGAAGGGAAGTTGGTGGATCAACCACAAAACGTTTACAATCCAAATACGGTACACTTCCAAATTTTCAAGGCTTTTATTTTGGCGGATTACAAAATATCTTTAAGTTTTTCAAATCAAAAACAAATTTTCGCAATATTTCTTTAGCTAAACAAGGTTATTTCTGAAATCCTCAAAAATAAAAAGCTCGAGAAAATTTGTTGGTTTACTGTATTTTTTCACAATTTAATCAATAATCAATCACTCTTGACTCTCGTTATCTGATTGGAAAGGTCATCAAAGCCTGAATAATCTTTTCTAAAGCAGTCCTGGCATCTGATGGATGGAAAATTTGTAATGCATCGATAGCTTTTTCGCCATGGTCCTTACACAGGTTTTGAACTTTGTTTATCGTTGAGCTTGATCCAAAAATGGCACGGTAGAGCTGGAAGAGAAAGGATACAATTTTGTCTCACCATGAACAACCTATAGATATGAAGTAAATATCAATTTTGAATCATTATTTTGCTATTCTAATGTACTCAAGACTCTGGAACCCCCCCGAGGTCAAGTGATGACTCATCCAGGTTGAAGCATAGTGCATGGTTTAAACTCTACAGTCCAGAATGAGGATGTGAGTAGGCCAAGTCAAGAGATGAACATTTAACACAGACAGGCCTGCACAATTAAACCCATACAAGGCACAGCATTCCCAAATTTTAGGTAAAACTTACTCTTTTTTCATCCAATAGTTCATTTGGTTTTATATCTTTGTTGTTTTGTAAATACATGATGGTAGGGGCAGACGTTAGCGATAGTTCAACCTCACTGTCAGGGTTGAGGTATGGTTGTAGTTCTTCATGTAGCTGTATAAGAAAGTAGTATTCAAGATATTCAAATAAGAGAAATTGTTGTTTTTACTTTATTTTCCAAATCAACAATTTTAAACAAACAACGTCCATCATATATTCAAATACAGTGTATGTGCAAATATTCTATTTCTATTCACCTTTTGTGTGCAAGCCATATGTTTTCCAAACTCTGAGGCCTTTTCCTGCCTCTCCTCTGAATGGCCTGCCAGCTCCATGGCAGACCTACAACTCTTGGCGATCAGTGCTCCTCGTGATAAGTAACAGTGTTCTTCCCACTGGTCTATGGAGAATGGTGCAGGTAAAGGTAGGTTGGAGTCGTCTATATGGACGAACTCCGCTTCCATCATGTTCCCAATGGCACTGGAGATAATTTCAACTACCTTGAAATTATAGAACAAAGTAAGTCAAATGAAATCATACAACTGCCCCATCTCTGTACTCAGCAACTACATGTAGAATGTAATTAAAAGCTCAAATCAGTAACTCCAGGACTTCTCAACCTCAAGAACCTTGCTCCCAACATATCAAATGCATCTAGCAAAGTTTCTGCCATGTCTGTTGTAAATACAGTGAGAAATATTCTCGGAGTAATATCTATAAATCTATAGAACATTCTCATTCTCAATTTTCGATTCTGGAGAAAATATTATTAACTTACTTTTGTGTTTCTCAGCTGGGCCAGAGCTGTGCAAGCATTTGCCAGAAGGAAATCTCCACTGAGAATGGCGACCTTGTTGCCAAGCTCCATGTCCTTGAGAGGTCCATCAGTTGGCTGAACATCCTTCAAGTTCACTACACCAAGGTGGATCAAGTTGGCCGTGTGGATTAACTCGACGATTTCAGCAAGTTGTCTCTGGCTGAAAAAAATGTTTTAGGAACATGTTGATCATTCATTGATGGTAGGAAAACGGGCTGTTCTCATCAATAATAAAACTTCCCACAGGTTTCCTCTTCTTTTTCTTCTTCTTCTCACAACCAAGGAGAAGACAGCACTAATTTCTTTCACATATTTACCTGTTGTGTATTCCACTGATCAGTTCATCATTCATTGCTGGTTGGTCAGTTTTTGTGGTAGGCCCTGCTGCCTTGGAAATCAGGAGGACTATCAATCCTCTCGTTTGAACTGCATGCTTCCCTTCAAGAACCAAGCCTCTGGAACAGATGAAGGAAATACTACAAGCAAATGTTTGGGAAATACCTCACAGAGACATTCATGACATTAGGCCTACAAATGTTGTCCAAGTCTAATCCAATGAACATTGGGACATTAAGCCTGTTGTGCTCGACTAAAAAGACCTACTTGAGAAACCAAGAACCTAGTGTTATGAAATGACTGCAGGTTAACCTAATAGAACTCTAATCAGAAGGTAAAATAGTAGGCCTAAATTTAAATTTGACCTTTCGTTAATTGGGGACTATAGGCAGGAGCAGAGGGGCCAATTTGGCCCTGGGTCATGTCAGATTCAGCACTAAATACACCCGTGTCAGTACATTCCTTGTACAAATGTGAATCACTTCGACTTAATGTGAGATGCGAGAGACCCCTATAGGCGACTTTGTATAACTTTATCTTGCCTGCCTAGCTGCTGCCTATATTGTCCCTTTAAAATGTTTGTCTCAGCCAACCGTAATGATGGTCAGTATATGATGCAGCGACCTGGATCTGGATAGATAATAAATAGAGTAATCAGGCTGATGAGTTCGGTTGCGCTTTAGTGATATGCGGTGATTGGATTGTTTTTGTCTTGAGCAAAGCTTTGAACAAGTCGAGTAAGGCTTTGAACAAGTCTTTATGTTTGACGCATCCGTACGGTACTCATGTTTTTACCTTGCAGTTTTCAACAGTGGATGCTTCGTCCCAACTAATTTTCTCACATACATTGCTACATTGGACATTTCATCACTGAGGAGGCAGCGGAGACTCATGAATGATGTTGGGTATCCAACAAGTTTTTCTGCATCAGAGACGACCTTCGTAAATGTGATGTCGTTTGGCCGGCCTCCTAAAGTTCCACCAGCAAAGAAACTTAAAAGTGATGCGTGCCTGACAACATCATCTGATATGCCTTTATTCAAACTTGCCCTGATAGAAGTGTGTTTACTATCACAAATAACCCGCCTGGATGAGCTGGTCATGTTCATGAAACGGGCGACACATTTTGACATTGGAACTGGAACACAAAGTTTTGTTGTTCTAAACAATAACTGGGCCATTCTTTTGTATTTAACCGACCCAAAAGTTCGTTCATATATCAATCAACAATGTAGGCACATCAACTTTATTATATTTTATAGAGTATAGAGTTTATTAGCATTTTTGTGGTGTAATTTAGCCAAAATATTTCATGTTTGGTAAGCCGGTGTGTACTACGTCATCAATTTCGGGCTCTCAATAAAAATACATTCTTGTGCGAAACGAATCGTTTGTTATAAAAAGCAACTGATAATTATGGATAGATAAAGTCTAATTAACCTCACAAGTTTAGTGTTTCGAAATAAGATCATACGATAAGGAGTTTAAAGGGACCACAGAAACCGTGACATCACACCTTTTCCACGAAGAAGTCCTTTTTCCTGGAACTACAGAATTTACCAAGAAACATAAAATCTGCACTGAGTACCCATTTCCCCTGCCAGGAACCTGTTCAGTAAAGTCGTGCTATATGGAATAGACTTGTCCCTATTTTTAGACTCAATGTAGGTCTTTTATTGTACTTGAAAGTGTTAATTTTGAATGCATGTGGTGAGTAAAACTTTCAATTTCTCATTTTTATTTCATTCACCATGTAATGTTCACATGTAACATTTCTTCTTCCAATACTGGGTTTCAGTCTAAGCAGACCATTAGTCCCAGGCAATTTCACATTGCTTTCACAATTTTCACATACAGGGCCTAGCCTATCTGATATCTGATTTGCACAATTCACAGTTAATTTCATCATGAGACGGTCACATTTCGCACTCCTCGTCATCATCATAGACGAACAACCTCTTTTTGGAATTCGCCCAAGCATGCAGCAGAGACATGGGCATAAAGATACATGTATTAGTTTGGTAGACCATACATTGACATGGGATGGATAGGCTGACGTCAATGCCAGATTCTGTGTGATATGACTTGGAGAGCGCTGAACTTAACAAGTTGGTATTAGCATGAATGATCGTCTGCAACGATATGCAATCCTATCCTGACCTATGGACGTACATGTAGTCTCAATCTGTAAGACATTTGGGGTAGCAATGTCAGGAAAACAAGATCTTGATCATGATTACTCTAGAACCTCTCTATGAAGGACACCCTTTGGACTGACAACTACTGTCCTTAACAGAGAGAGGTGTCCTGATCGGAGAGGTCAAATTGAATGGAAACAACCAATTTGGGACCAAACCTGGTGTCCTTAATAGAGAGGTGTTGGCTATGGGAGGTTCCACTGTATTTCCATGTTATCACTGGTATGGTTTATATGATTTCAGATCCTTTTCTTCTACAGATGTTAATATGATATTGATGTTGCTATGGAGAAGGCAGTGGATTATTTTTGATATCTTATGTGTCAATTCTGCATGATTTAAACTGAATTGGTACCTCATAATCATTCTAATGTTTTCTTGGAATATACTATTACTAATGACAATGCTTGCAACTGAAACAGGCTACTTCAGTTGTTGGGTCATTCGTCAATTCAAATGATTGTAAGTTCAGTGGAGATGGACATACAATGAGGCCTATCCTTTATAGTGCACATGTATCCTGTTTCTCTCTTTTTAATTAAATGCTAAGAAAGTGGGATTGGCTGGGATTAGGCTAGTGCTGCTAGAGAATGTGAATGACTTGTGCTGCTGACTGACAGTGAATAAAGTGGAAAGAAAAAATATTGGTCAAGAATATCCTGCTTATTTTTTGTAAGTTTAGATAGCCCCATAGGTTCCACAGCCAGTTCAGTCTATTCAAAAGTGTTCCTGTAAAGTGCAAGATGTGATCAAGTTTTCTTACCGCTTCATTCATCATAACTCAAACTGACGAGATCTGACCTAGATATTAAACTGGATTTTACACCTTCTAAATATGGTCTTCCTTCTTTGTAAATATGTTTATGTCTGTCTACATGTAATTGTGACTTGCGCATAATGTTCTAAGAAATGATATCATAAATTTTATTTTAAGGCTGTGTCTTCAAAGCTTGCTAGCTTTGGATAGCCCTACATGCCTAATGTATTTGTTTATTCTTTTCGTCAGACAAGCAGTGGTTTTACTTCAGTTTTAATATTTTATATATCTTGTTGGGATTCATATTTAAACTTGTAAATCTAGAGAATATTACCGTCGAATTACCTGGATTTAATTGGCCTGGAAAATGCCAGTGAAAAGATTTCGTGGGGAAACTTATCTACGATCTCCAGGTGGTGAAATACATTTAAGCCTGACCATAAATGACGACTCAGTTTCAGAATCAGATGGTAAGAAACATGGATAAAAATAAGGCACATAGATTTTGGAAAAGCTTTTGCAATCTCAGTCCTTGGACAAAATAGGAGGCCTTCATCGATTATTTTGACTGATTATCATCTTTTTGACCTCATACATTCTGGACAGATGCTGGCTTCATTCATTGTTTGTCTCCTTTGCTTTGATATTTTGTCATGTTTGCCAATGTTATTTATTGCCAGATGATAATCATGATAATAGTGATCACTGATTTGGACATAATTTGATTCATCTTTTGATTTATGATGTTGTTTACCTATTTTGACTCAACTTGAACTCGCTCATGTATTTTGCTTTTTATGTTTTTCAGATGACAGTTTGCATGGAAGGGACATGAAACCAAGCGAGGATAATATTCGCCAGTTGATAGCTGAGGCCTACCAAAGTCTAGAAAATGGCAGTGTTCATACAGAGGTGAGAGTTCATCGGTCAGTTGTTAGAGGGTTAATGGTTCTGATGATTGTCACGAATGTTTGGGATCTCAGAATGTCATGCAACATGTGTATTTATACCAGGTAGCAAACAGAACCAATGAAGAGGGCTTAGACTTTTACATTTACTTAGAATAGATATCAGTTATGAATTCACAAATTTAAAAACAACTGAGCCACAAAGTGTGAGTGACTTTTTTTCAAATGACTCATGTAATATCGTTTCCTTAGTTGTTGACTCTGATTGTTTTATGTGACATTCCAACTAAAGGTTAGTCCTGCTACAACTGAAAAATTTGAATTACTGCATTTTTAAGTTGTCTGCTGTGACTAAATTTTCTTGAATATGTGGTCAATGACTTTAAGAGATAAGAATCGGGTCAAGTCCTGTGCTTATTGATCTGTTGGTCTATTGAGAAATGATCATGCTCATCATTTCCAAAAATGGATTTCGGGGAATCTTTTATTTGTACAGGTTGTGAAGTGACTTTGTTTGTTCACCAAGCATGACATGAGAGTAGTGCCATTTACAGTATACACATTCAGAAAAGTGAGAGAAGATCACATCTGGTTTAAATTTGAATCTTTATTCAGCTCTGAGGTGGTCTCTGTTGCCAAAACGATGCTTGGAATCAGAAAACTCTATTAATCCGGTTACTTTAATATTCTGTAAATGTAATTCAAGTCTTCAATCTGATATCTTGTACCACTTGGAAAAAAAAAACGGTGATGGTATTCCATTTGAAGTCTTATCAGTTTGGGGTTTATCTTAATTGGTTCTTCGAAATGATCAACAGGAGAAAAAAGCTGCTGAGGGAAGTTGATTAGATTTCCAAGCATACAGGATGATTTGTACATCATGTTTTGACTGAACACTCTGGAAATATGGGTATTTTGTTTACAGTGAACTTTCCTAAGTACACCAGTCTTTTTTGGACAAACTAGCTTGGTCAAATCCATTAAACATATGAAGATTCCAAGATTCATGTCAATGGAAATCCTATTCTACATGTAAAGCACGGTATGGGTGGAAAAGCATCTGAATCGTCACCTAACCCGAAGGCTGATTTCTAGGCTTGACATCGTGTTTTGTATTGTTTCAGGTTAAGATCAAGGAGGTGTGTTCCTTATATAGTTCCCTGACATCCTCGGAGAAGTTGCTCTTCCTCCACGTGCTGGGGACAGAGTTCAGTGCGGATCATAACAGCGTAGTGCCATTAGCTGCCCAGGTCGGAGCATTCCATGTAAGTTGAAAACAACAGCGCGGCCTTTGACGTACACTAGTCACAACAGTTTCAGGAGACATTGTCAGCATTATCAGTCAGTTTCTAAGGTGATAACTGCCATTCCAGGGCTGTATTTGGCTGGGGGCAGGGGTGAAATCTGCCATGGCATGGTGGCCTTGGTTAAATTCAAGCCCTGGATTCTCAGTGGACAGTAATACAATACATTGAATTGCAATTTTATCCTTTCCAACTTCAGGATATTCAGGATCGAGAAAGTGAAGCATTCCTCAGACTAGAAGAGAGATTGAAAGCAGCGTTAACACCAAAATATCACAAACTCTTCATGCAGATTGGTAGGAATGATGGTGGTGTCAAGTTTCTTGTCGATATGAGGGCTGACATATTAGTAGGTTGACAATTATAAGTCAGGTCTAGATGAATTTTATGACTCTGGCTTGTATGTAGATAGTACTGTTGAGCTACGTCCCACCCACTTTGACACGCAAGGCTCTAATATCACTCGACCTTGAACAAGCTCTAGAATAGGGATTGGACTTATTGTGGCAAGATGTGTTCCAACTCGATCCCACCCCGTTGAACACCCATTTCATGATTTGATATTTCCTATTGCAGGTGATCCTGTCCCAGATCAATGCCAGTCAAGAACATTACTACCTCAAGTCAATGTGTGGTGTACTAAAAGAAATGGTTGCCTTATTATTTGCACCGGACTACCTTCAGCTAACTCGAGTCCAATGGGAATCTCCGGGAGATGTCATCAAAAAGGTAATATCAGAATAAAGGAAGATATCTGCATTTATTGTACATATGTATTTCAGTTAGGCATCAGATGAATCTTGTTTAAACCAAAAATGCCATTAGTTGCTTTTGCTACTCTTAGTATGATGAAGAAAGCTTTCATACCACTGTGTGAAGCAAACAACCTCTCAAGCCTCAACAAAGTGTGACTATGGAATAAGTGATAGGGAACACTTTTAAAAACCTTAAGAAATGTCCCCTTTTTGGTGTGATTGTTCATGATTGCTTTTTTCTTCAGATATCTGAATATGAGGCCATAAATCCCATCCGCAGTGTGGATGATCTCAAGCGTAGATTCGGACCATACCGACGGTGCTATATCTTTACTCAAAGTCGTATGTCCAGTGAGCCAGTGATTGTGTTGCATACTGCTTTGACACAAGAAATATCAAGTAATATACAGGTGGGAGATTCTACTTGTTATGGGTGAAAGTTTTCCCTTGATAATGTAAGATAAGACATACATGTAGGTCTGATGACAACATCCGTTACCAAAGTTCCAGAAATGAAATTTTCACAAACAGCTAGGAATTGTTTCCGGAAATTTTCTAACATTTTTAGAATTGTTCTCCAAACATGTCTTGTTCTCGAAGGGAAAAGCCTGAATACACCACTCATGTGACATTTTTCTTGTTTCAGACGCTTATAAACAACGATGCTGGATTCTCAGAATTTGGAGCGCAGTCCAACGGCCATTTTGAGGACACCAGCAGAATTACTACGGCTGTTTTTTATTCCATTACATCAACTCAGAAAGGTAGGTCAGAGAATGACGCATCGTGATGCTCAGAAACGTGAGGAGAGGCATTTTAACAGTTTTTGAAATGAATAGTTGAACTATGGATCATGGATGGATGATTCTTTTGTCCAATATGCAGGGTTTAAAAAAGTTTTGTCATGGAAACCCCCCAAATTGAGATGGAATAGAAGTTGGGCATTTTTCAATTATGAGCTCTAAACTTCCTGATACTCCTTCCAGGCCTGCAAGGAATTGAATTTGGCAACTATCTCATCCCACGAGTCATCTCAGAACTGATGCAGGAGTTTCCACGGTTACGTCACATCGTCAGCTTGTCGCCATTACCGGGCTTCCGAGATTGGTTGGTTGCCGAGCTGGGGAAGCTGAAGCATTTGAACCGTAAGTTGCCTGTATAAATTTCTCATTACCAAAAGTCTAGCAACGTTTCATTGACTTATACTTGATGTTAAGAGCAGACTTATTTGTAAGCTTGCCTCTGAGCACATTACATGAGAACCCATTTAACCCCATCTATAGCAGCACAGGTGAATTACTGCCCATGGTCTACTGTAAGTAGTAGGCACAAACCTTCCCTTTTTCAGAAAGGAGTATACTCCAATACTGCTATACTTTGCTGATAATTTGAACTGTTACTATCATCTTCTTTGTAGAAATTGGGGAATCTGCCCATACTGTGTTATTCACTGCCGCCGAGTTGAAGAACCTGGCACCTTTCTATGGGAGTGCTAAGGACACGTGTCTTGATGGTCTGCACAAGGCTCTCAAGGATCACAGCTGGTTAAAGATGATGGACCTCGTACAGGTGCTGAAGGAGCCACTAATGAGGCTGTGTATACGATATTTGTATATTGAGAAGAGGAGAGGATATGCTTTGAATCCCGTCGGTAGGTAGTGCAACCCTGATAAAGCATGCTTAAAATCAGACTCCAGTGATCGATGTCACAAACTCTTTCTAATAACCTACTGATCTTTTCCAGCCAATTTCCATTTGAGGAACGGGGCGATGGTTTGGCAGCTGAATTGGATGGCCGACCCTAGTCAACGAGGGATGAATGCCGCATTCGGCATGATGGTTAACTACAGATACATTCCAGGAGAAACAGAGAAATATAGTCGGGAATACATAGAAAACAAACTGATTGAAATATCTGACAATGTCCTACCATATGTGAAAGCACTCCAGGAGATTTCTCGGAAAGACGCTCACAAGAAATCTTGACAAATGGAAGTGGATGATTAATTGCCGTCGGAACTGCGCACAGCACGTTTCAAAAAAGTTCTGTGAAGTGCCAATCTTGGGTTATCTTGGAAGTGACAATTCCTTCGAAAGCTTTTCCAAATCGCTGAGCTTTCCTTAAGTCATGAAATTCTCACAGATGATTATATATTACAGCCAAAAAATTCTTATCTCAACAAATGAGTGGTTTTGTAGTACCCCGGTACATTGTGAACATCCAAGCATTTCTCTGTTGCACAGCTGGCGGGCAGAAAAAAGTTGAGGTAACCGATGGTCACCGCCTGGAACTACACCAAACATTTTTGAAGTGATCCTGTTGGATAAGTTAGGTCGTCAGTTGACTTGACTATGGTAGTGAACACAGTAAACGATTTTAGTCTCTTTCACAGTATTCTTTTTAATAGCGGAAATCGCCTTAAATATATGCAAGTGCCATGATAGTTATATTTTGATATGGACGTATGAGTTGTCCATTGTGAGGCAGAGATCTGAGCTTCGAGTAAAACTTCTTCTGATTTATTTGTGAACATTAGGTGATTTAGACTTGTATGGGGCCATTCTTTTTAGGTTTGTGGTGTAACTTGGAGTTATTCTGGTAAAACCAGGTTGTTTTCTGTTCGATTTAGGCTGCTGAAGTTCTTTTCTTTTGAAGTTCTTTTCTTTGATAAGAATTGCATTAGGGCCGACCAGATGTCTTGAAATTTTATAGCTAACCTGCTATGAGTCTGTCATGTAGGACAAGAATCATTTTGATTGTTCATCTGATATTGTTCTCAAGGTAATATCCATCTAACCATTTTGTACTAAAGGCATGATTCATTATTCAATCTCAATCATTCATTCTGTTCGATGTCAAGATGCATTTATTTTTCTTCCTTTAACGTCGAATAAAGAGACATGTACCATTGTAATAATCTCATGCTATTATAAACTCGCTTGGCGATGCTCTTCCATTCACACCACCGTGCTCATTAATGCCATTGCTTTATGCAGTAGAACTAGTAGAATAAAACTTTTGCCCCAGTGCCATTTAGTAGTGATGCTCAGTTAGTGATGATAAATGGACAACTTCTGGGCTGAGCCTGTTTGACCCTCAGGGTCACTGTGCACTCGGTTGAGTGGTGTTAAAGGGGAACTAAAGCAGGAGCCAGAGGGCCTGATTAGTGGTCTCCAGGAGATTAAGATGCACAGAAAGGGAACTCGGTATTGTTTGACTTGGTGATGAAGAGATGCCTTGGTGCTGTCAACTCTTTCACCAGTCTCTTCCACCTTGAGGGTTGAGGTATCCTGGACTGTTGGTGCTGAAATACTGTAAGAGGAGACACCTGCTTGTAATACATTTGAGTTCTCATGCCATCAGCTGTGGGCTACCCCCTGACTGAGCATAATTGAGAGATTGGTGGAGCTGAAAGTGAATTGTATGTCCTGTTGACCATTCTGGCCTTGATTGACATGAAAATAGGCTTTTGTTGTCTCGTCATGTGATCATGTTGTAGAATCAGAGTTGTACATGTATAAAAAGTCACTTCATATCCGTATCAGGGCCTTTCATTTGGGAGTTGGCAGCATTATTTTGGGTTGCAGTGGACTTCACCTGCTCTGTGACTGTCAGTGTCATACCAATACTTAACAAAGTTGAAACTTTCAAAGTTTGTTGCCAACTTTCAATGAAAGGTGCCCCTGTAAATACAAATGTACGTATTTAAACTAAAGCTATTATCACCTTGATAATGTCCAGATATTTTTATGATAAACCTGTGTCATATTAGTTGTTAACTACCATAAAGTTTGTGTATGAATAATTATCAATAAAATGCGCTGAATATTATTACGGCATTGTCCATATTCATTGAAGATTACGATGTTACATTCGTCATGGTTTCAAGCATAGGATAAGAAAATATTGATTTTCTTATTGTGACATGCTATCACAGGATACTAGCGGCCAAAACGCCTATGAACATTCCCTTGTCATTCAGACTTCTTGGATATAAGCGTTGCTCCTCTTCCCTACTTTTTTGAGACATCCTGCATAGTAAAGGCAGTGCAAGAGAGATAGGTTGTTACAACGTCTCTATGTTCCTTTATAGATCCTTTCCTCAGAACCAGCTAGACATTTTTCCACTATTTGCTTCTGTGCTCCAAAGATGTGAAAAAGGAACGTACTTTTTAAGTACAATTGAGGCAACAATTCCACACAGAGGGGGTTAATTTTGAGAAGAAAAGGTACATCCTTTTCATAAGGCAGAAATTTTCATTCTCAACAACAACCAAAAGACAGCAGTTGACAACCAGATCCTTCCTCAGGAGGTCAAGGAAGCTATCCGAACCTTGAAAAAGGGAAATCTCCCTGACCGGACAACATCCCCGGTGAACTCCTGAAACACGGTGACCCTGCACTGGTGAAGGTCATGACCGCACTTTGCCAGAAGATTTGGGAACAAAAGGAAAGATCGAAGAAATGGACACAATCCCTCATCATCTCACTACCCAAGAAGGGTAACCTGCGCTTGTGCCAATACTACCGCACCATAAGTCTCATCAGCCACCCCAGCAAGGTCATGTTACGTATCATATCCTCAGCAGACTCAAACCCAAAAGTCGAGGAGATACCATCAGAGGAACAGGCCGGCTTCAAGAGTGGAAGAAGCACAACCAAACAAATCTTCAACATCAGATTGTTAGTTGAAAAATACCTGGACCACCAGAAGGAACTACATCACAACGTCATTGATTTCACTAAGAAGGGTTTTGACAGCGTGTGGCATGAGGGCCTTTGGAAGGTCATGAGGGATTACAACATCGATAAACCCCTGGTCAGAATAATCAAAGAACTGTACAACCAACTCGGCGACTTCTTCAGAACGGCAGTCCGAGTTGGTGATGTTGGTTCATTTTGAGCAAAAAAAAGTGAAAAATTTTTTTGTACTTAGAAATTTGTTCATCACTCAGGCAGTTGAAAATTTTTCAAAAATTTCAAAATCAAAAAAACTTTGGGACAGCAGTTTTTGGTGATGTTGTTTCATTTTGAGGAAAAAAAAAAGTGATGGCGATGGCGACGGCGACGACGACGACGATGACGACAGACGACGACGACGGTCTGTCTCCTTTCCCCTGCACTCGTCAACGTATTCCTGGAAAACATCATGCAAGACTCGCTGAAGTGCTGAATTGAGTGATGCAGCATCCTCCTTGTTCTTATGAAAAAGACCTCAGATTCACAACGGTAAAATCGGAGTTTACCAATTGCTCACTATTGTAAAAATATTTCACTGTCCCAATTCATCATGGTACATCCTGGCTTGTCTTCAAGAGGACAGTGGAAAAAAAGAGACTAAACCAAGGCAGAAGGGTCCTGATCTAGTCTCATGCACTGAATAAATCGATATGTGATTTATGAAAATTTATTTCGCAAACTTAAATACATAATGTACATAAATTTAATCGCTGTGTAAAAGTTATAACCTATACAAATTATGCACACTCAAAACAAATAAACTAATCTAAATAAACTGTGTATAAAACGTGAAAATGCAAAGCATCATCAGGCAAGGAAGGTTAGACACACATAATGTACAGATTGCCAGAAACTGATATCACCATTGGTAATAAACAAAAGGGGAAAGTTGCCTCAGGAAAGGGGATGGTTGGCCAGTATTAGAAAGTGAACTCTTCAAAATCTGTGCATGTGATACATAATGCAAAAAAATCTAAGTGCTAAACAGGCAGCCACACGCATTTCGACTAATTATAATGATTAACTGACAAGAATATATTATGAGCAACAATCTAGAAATAAATAAATGCACACATTATTTATAAGGTTAAATAGCTCTCCAGCAGACCCTTTTTGTGAATGGGTGGACAGATGACTCAAATTCAAACAAGTCCATCCAAAATGGCAAATTCGTTAGTGGACAGTTTAATTCAATTATTTATCTACTGGCAAATATCACTGTACCCATTCTATCAAAAAAAGGATCCCTGCACATCCATAGCATATGAAAATAGGAGGAATATCAGGCAAGATACTTGGGTGAAAAAATAAAAATGGAACTATCAGCCAAGCTTGATTGTAAAGTAAAACAGTCAAGTTTGAAGTTTTATAAGCTTGGAAAGAAGTAAGAGAGATAACATATTTTTATCACAGAATTTGCATGGAGGGATTCATCTGAGTTTTACAAAAAAAAACAAACTAAAAGAATATCACAACGGTGAACTTTGGCTTGGTTCAATGTTAGCAAGCCAGTTACTGTTTATATAAAAAACTTACAAAAAATCGAACAATGTCATATTTGTTGTGACAAAAGTTAACTTATTCTGTTCAATGGCAGAACTTAACAATTAACAGTCGAGTTTTTTTACTTGGTATCACAGAGGAGACCAACACCCCTCAAGACCCAGTGATCAGGGTCCTTGCTGGTCTTCAACATGAGAGGGAAGATATAGGTCAGATCAGTACGCTGTGGCTTCTTGTAGACTGGACACTCGTAGATAGTGTTGCTCTTGGCGCGCTCAGTGTTGATGGCGAAGACATGCACGACAGGGATCTGCGTGTACAGCACCTTTGGCGAGGGCTCGATCAGTCTGGTGTTACGCCGGTCCCATCCGGCTCCATCCAGGTACAGACCGTACACGTAGACGCCTTCAGATGGTCCAGCAGTGATGTCCTCCTTCATGGACCTAGTGACATCATTGGCGAGGATGACACCATCGAGAGCCCATCCCTTGTGAGCACGGGTGATCTCTTGTCGCATGGCCGTAAGGAAACCCTGCAGAGAAAGAAAATAACATCATTAGATGCTGGGGAAATAAAAGCAGGAAAACTTCAGGTGCAGATTCAAGGGTGGCACACCAGACGCACACACCCCTAATTCATGAAAAATCTTTGAAATTGACCATAAAAACAGACATCGTGTAGCTTACCTGAGGGTTGAAGAATCCTGTCATCCAGAAGCAATGTGGCCTGCCATCATGCAACCAACTGTGGAGTTGTGCGTTCCTGTCCAGCAGGTCTGTGAACCAGAAACCAAGGGTAGCAGACTGCCAGGAAATCTAAAATGAAGATCGTAACACGGTTATCGTCAAATCATTTTGACACAGACTTGAAATTTGCCACAGACTATCAGATTTTAAGTGCACCAATATCAACCAAAACCGGATTCGATTCAGTCAATGAATGGTTACCTTCTTCCATGCATTTGGAATCCTAGCATCGAACATGTTATCGAGCGCATCTCGGAGATTCTCACTCATGATGATGGTACCATCGATGGCAAGCTTGAGGTCTTTCAAAGTGCTCCTGACACTAGTGATGACACGCTGCATCCTGTCCACTTCTTGACGCAGGAAGATGATCAACGGCTGCAGATGACCCATTTTACGCAGCCTCTCTTTCACCTAAAACAACAAATGACGAGACTGTAATACAATAGAATTGAACAAACAGACACTGGCAGGATCGACAGGTTTTATCACAGAATATGTTTCATAATTTAATGGCATTTATTCTTTAGTGTCGCATTTTGGTTCATTTCCAACAGAGCTGATAAAACCAGCACTTCATTGTCAATATCAGTAGTACATCTTCAACGACACAGGCCTGTTGTCTAATAATTTGTAACACAGCAATTTTCAACAGAACGGAACTTACCTCATGAGGCAAATAATCTTCGGGTAACTTCTCCAACATGTCGTCAGCCAGTCTGTAGACGACTGTTTCACGTGTCTCACCACCACCGCCACCAGAGTCCTTGGGCTGGATGCTCACAATCGTATCCAACATGTGATTAGCAGTATTCGTAGAATATCTAGAAAATTAAGTAAAGAGTATTAAGTAAATTATGTAGAGATTCAAGATGTAAATAACACAAATATAAACGACAAATCAAAAGGTCACTCTATTTGTGACACGTGTGACTTACGTGATGTCAGCATTTGGATGAAGACCAAAGCACTCGGGTGTGTCACTCAATGGAAGCTGTTCAATGTTCTCTCTGTAATCATTCACTGTCTTACACCTTGGGATCTTGTAGCCTAAAAAAAAGAAAGAATAGCCTGTACATTGGGACCAACTGCAAGATTTAACACTGATCGAACAGAATGACACCAGTCACCTGTCAAGCCAAGCCAGTGAAACACACAACCACTTTGTGCCATGACTTTCCCAAGGAATTCTTGCCAGAATGCTTACCTGTGTAGAACTGGAAGGAGTCTGCAAACATTCCCTCACCAAACCAGACCTTGGCATACGTATTGAGCAAACGCTTGTCGTAGTCGTCTGTCACTCGTCCTCCATACTGCACCTCCCCGATCATGTAGCGTATAGTATTCCATGAGACACCCTGAAGGAGACAAATTCACAATAGTCAATCTCGAAAATTTGGTGTCACAAAGTTGTTGACCCAAAGTATTTTTGTATATGCAACAAAATGAACTCCCAAAAACTATGATTTCTCCACCTCAAAGAACAAAAAGATGGGTTGAAGCAGATTGCCAAACGATGCAAAGAGAGAAGCATGCAAGGACACCAATGATAACAAGAATCCATCCAGAATGCCCCCTCCCCCCTCTCCCCAGTGCTCCCTCCCTTGACTGAAGTATTTAAACTTACCTTCTTAGGATCCATGTCATCCAAATGATTCTGCACGAACTGGACTGTTGCTGTGAAATCAGACTGGTTGAACTCATACGGGATGTTCCAACCAATTGGGCCAAACTTCCTCCTCTCTTGGACTGTGGTGTGCAGGAAGGCAACACCATACAGCAGTGGCTTCCATTGGGGCATGTTGCTGATGTCGAGTTGGTCCTACGAGGAGAGACAACAATAATGTTATGATTGCTGGAGAAAAAGTGTTACAGTTCCATATATTTTGCTCCGCAGTCATGAAGACCAAAATGACATCTGGAATCGGACATTTGACAATTGAAGGTCTGCCTACCTGAGATATAAGAGCATACGTCCTCTTGAGACCAGCCTTGACACCCTGCGGAGGCTCGTTGGTGAATTTGATACATGACTGCAGCAAGTTGATGGGGAAGCTGGGATGCTCTTCTGTCGTCAGCCAACACCTAAAGGCATCGTGGACCTGTTCTGTTGTGATGATCTGAAGGAGAAACAATAGGGCATGAAATCATTGGAAAAAACTAAACTTTGAGTTCAAAGAAATTGCTCTCATGTTGACCTTCTCCATTGCAACACATTGGTAGACCCCAGTCTTTGAAAGCGCCATACCATTCTTCACATTTTCAAATAAGCCATCCTCACAGTACGAAACAGCACTGACTTTCAAGCCCACATGCTCGATGAGTATAGCAGGGACTCAAGGACATAACATGTAATTGGATTTGAGAAAGTTTGAAGATACGCACCGTTTCGAGCAACTCATCCATGAAGTTGAGCCCCAAGTGACAGTTCTGCAACAGAATCCACCTTCCTTCTTGCATGGACACCTGGAGCAGACGACGGGCGTGTACCTCTTGCCCTTGGCCCATTGAGATGGAACCAACCTCTGAAAAAACACAAACATTTCAAGTGGAATGAGGTGGAGAAAATAAGTCTTGCTTTACCTTCACAAAAACCCAATGTTTTGATGAATTACGGGAAGAATAAAACTTTTTTTTCAAAAATCCACTTTCTAACAAGTTTTTGAAGAAATCTGTTGACTTACTCAGTCCCTTCTGTTTTCCTAACCGCTCGATATTGTCTGTTGGATCAGAGCCCATGGAGAGGAAGCAGACCATTGGAGTACGTGTGTCACTCTCCTCCCACATGGCTTCCATGTTCAGGATCACACCCTCTGCATACTGCAATTAAAAATGAAATGGTCCATGGACCATGTGCTCACCTCGGGTAATGTAATGCATATCACGAAAAAAAAGGCTGGGCATATTGCCCAAAGCTACCATCACACCAAGTTTTAGCCATATAACCCTAGTAAAATTGCTCTGAAGTGGACACACATACTGTAAAATGGATCCTGTCCAACATAAAACTCAGCCAAGACCCAAATTTTGGCAATGCAGCCAGAATAATGATGATGATGTTAATTGTAAGAATTAGGAGACCTTAATCCCATCCTAAATTGCCCAGAAAATGGAAGTATATAGGAGCAGGCTTTTGGCCCTGTGGAAGGAAACATAACAATGATCATACTTACTCTGACTCCCATTGTTTCTGCCACATAGAGGCGAGACATGGGAAGAGTACGATCAGGACACCAACACCTGATCAGGAGAAGCTTTCTGAATGTATCCAAGGAGTTTGAATATCCATCTGGGATGGGGCACTCCTCTGGGGCATCTTCATCAAACCAACCCTTCCACGCCTGCAATCGAAGAATAAAACAAGACTGAATGACTTCTAGGATTATGCAGACATTTCATACTATGTTCTGTATGAAGACCTGTTTGGACATTTCAGATTTAATCATCACAGCAGTAGAAAGTATTTCGTCAATTTTCTCTTTTACCTATGAATGAGGGAGGGTGAATCACACTGATGGATTACCTTATCATTTCTGGCCACTTGTCCTGTAATCTGAGAAAACTGTGGTAGCTTGCCAAGTTCAACAAGATTCAACCACGTCATGTCCAGAATCCACTTCTTTGGTTTGGGCTCGACGGCATTCAGGTCAAGAGCAGCGCCACCTTTGATGAAGACCTGGAACTCATCGTGTCGGACACGTCCAGCCTGAAGCTCAATCTTCATGGTCAGAAGAATCATGAAGAGGAACTTGTCCACTTCGTACAATCCACGGGCGGTGTATTGGTATGCCAGGAACGTCAGATATTCGATGATGTTGTTGATACGCTTGGTGTTGATCGGCGACTTGGTCGACTTGGCCATGGAGAGGTCAAAGATACCAAGGAACTGTTTGAGGGCAGTTTGGTACATGATGTTCACCATGCTCATCTCGACAATCAAGAAGTAGATGATACTACCTCGGCTTGCAACTGGAAAAAAATCAAGAAGGTCATGAAACAGCTCGATGGTTTGTCTATTGATATGACTCGATGGTTTGTCTATTGATATGACTTGATGGTTTGTCTATTGATATGACTCGATGGTTTGTCTATTGATATGACTTGATGGTTTGTCTATTGATATGACTGGAAGGTTTGTCTATTGATATGACTTGATGGTTTGTCTATTGATATGACTCGATGGTTTGTCTATTGATATGACTCGATGGTTTGTCTATTGATATGACTCTATTGTGTAATGTTATGGTTTACGCTATCGTATTTTGCCCATGTTTAATTATTGCTGCATGATCTCTAGCTGGGTTTAGACAGGTAGACATTGAAAATGTCACACCAAAAGAAAGCTGACATAGACAGAGGCATCATCTGTATAGGTAAGAAGAGTGTGTCATTGTAAAAGCTCAACAACTGAAACAACAACGATGACATACCAGGCCTGAATTCCTCACGAGCCGAGTTGATCTTGATCTCAGTCTCTGCAGCAATAGTCAGTTTTTCCCGAACATCCTCAGCAGTCACCTTGGTGATTCTGAGCACCTCAATAAGTGACTCATCCTCTACCAATGACCCCTCCGTAGAGGTCAAACGATACAAGAGGTTGTCCTCTAACTCCTGCATTTTACGCTTATTGGCTGTCACTTCTTCCATCAGTTTCGTTCGTTCTGCTTCCAATTCCTAAAGGCAAAGTTACAACTTGTTGATACAATATCTGATTTGACAGTTTTGTAAAGTGTCCACCCCTCTGTTTGACTTCCATGATGAGTTCAAAATTCCCAACAGCATGACTAATCATGTGAGATTCATCTCATTTCATGACTATACAGAACCATGTGTACAAGTGATAATTATTGCGCTTTGATCCAGAAGCGACCCACTGTCAATTTCTATGTTTAGGACTTACCTGTTTCTCAGTCAAGATGACAATACCCAACAACTGGTCCTCTAGACCCTTCATCGTCACAGTGAAGTCAATGATGGACGTCCTGGCCGAGATCTCGGGGGTGTATGCTGGGTTGGCGAGTTTTGTAGTCACATACAACATGAAACCAGTCATCACATCAACCTCTTTGTCTCCAACCTTCACTTTGAATGTTGAACCAGATTTGATGAAATTCTTCTCCAAAACGTTGTCCAAGGCTGGGTCGAGCTCCTCTCCTACATCTTCAATCAGGAGTGGCCGACCAAGAGATAAACTGTCCTCAAGATGTGTCCTGAAGTATTTGTGGTTCAGTGATGTGACCTGAAATTGAAGCAGCATCATTATAAATAGCCCTATTGCAGGTAAAATATCTCACTGGGTATTTTACAGGTGCCCCTGGCCTTAACACGTCAACACAGTGGGCCTTTTTGCTTCTAAGGGTAAAGCATCATTGGATATGGCTAGACTACATGTACCAATCATTGTGAACACCATAAACGATATCTTCTGTCACTACCAGCGTCAAAATCTATCATACCTGTAACTCGTTCCTGGCCTCTCTACTCTTGATCCACGATTTCCCCTGATTCTGCGGATCAATCAGCAGTGGGTAGCGTGTTGCCTTTGTGACGATCAGACCGTTCTGGACGGACAGCTCATCATTGGGAAGGCCCTGCAGATTCCACTCACTGATCGTGGCATTGTCTACCAACATACTAACGATGTTCAGATCCTGGAAAGAATGTTTCATTCAGTATCTCAAAGTGACAAACTAGCATCAATTAGGAGTAGGACAGTGGAGGCCAAATTTATTTCAACTTTAAAGCCTCCATATTCTAATAACCATGTCCTTTCAAGATCAAACACAAATACTTACATCGGAGAAAGGAATCTTGTTTTGTATCATTTCCTTCTTCCAGTTCTTCAACATGAGGGACCTGAACTCTTGATTGAATGGACCCGAGTAGGACAAGAAGCCGGTAGCAAGCAACACATCACCGACCAAGCGCTGAATCTGCGATTCGAACGATCGACTAGCTTCTGTCCACCTGACCCTTTCTCCGGAAAGACCTTCGATCAGCGCTGTGGCATTGTTCATCTTACGTCTGCAGGCCTCAGCGTCTTCCAATAATGTCTGCTTCTCGGACATGGCAGCGTCGTATTGTGCCTGGACGACATCAAGCTCGGCCTGCTTCTCATCAAGCTGAGCCTGGGCTGTGTCGAGATCAGACTGGGCAGCAGCGAGACGAGCTCCCTGTACCACCAAGTTTGCCTGCAAAGGAATAGATTATTATGAGTCTTTGAAATTAAATTTGCAAAACCAAACAGTCACTATTCCAAAGAGTACAAAGATGATAATCATATTGATGAAATACAAAATTACAACATTCTTACCAAATATATACAGCCTGTTGTATTCTTTGGCCCAGTACTCTTGGGACCCACACAGCTCTTGACCTACTTGAATAGGAAATGAGCCCCCAACCTACCTTCAATGGTAAAACCTCCTTGTTGATGGTAAAGAAGAAGGCCATGGCCCTTGTCCAAGAGCACAGACCAGCAACGTCACCACAGACCCTCTTGGCAGTTTCCAAAGTGTAGTCCTCTGCAGTTATGTAGGGTGTCAACAATTCAACAGTTTCTGCATTAATGGAGTCCTAGATTGGATGGAAAGATTCAACATTAGAAATAAAAAATCAGACTGAAATATCGTGAGTTACACAGTACATATATTAGATGTTTGAGGAATGATTTGCATGGCAGGAAAAGATCACTTTAAATGCTACCCACCTTCGGGAAGCTCATTAGACCCGGCAAGAAGTTGCTGTTGTTCATCAACCTGAGGGCATCGCCCCAAGATGGCTTGACGCACGGGCGCTCAGGGTCCATTGTAACATGCTCCAACCGACGTTGGAAGAGCAGCAGCACACAGTCCATGATACGCATGATCAAATGTGGTGGCTTGGCAAGCTTACGCACTGGAAGAGAAAAACATCATCATTGAGGGTGGCTGTGGCATTGTCAAATCTGGGACTTCAAAAATAAGACAAATTTTGCTTTCATAGCAAAGAAAATACAATAGCATAGAAGAAAACAGGCTTACCAGTGGAGATATGCGCAGGCTTGATCGTCTGTAGGGCAGCCTCTGCCTCTTCCAGGGCAGGACGTGCAGCCTCTAACTTCTCTTCAGCAAAGGCTTTGTCAACCTAGATAAAAGTTTCAATAAATAGAGTAAAACCCATTCATTTAGCTTGTCCGCACAAATCCCCTATACGTGCATGCACTTAAGCCAAAATGGACCTCCCGCACAGTCTGCAAAAGTTAATAACATTAGAAAGCAATAAAACAGCCTGTCAGTTTCATACATAGTGACAAACTTAGTGACTCAGACCATTCTATCATAATGGGAAAGCTTGTTTGTTTGAAATAAAATACGGAACTTAAAAAATTTAGCTATCAAATCATGATCATTTGCGTCAAGTACCTACCGAGATGCTGTCAACAATCTCCTGAGCTTTGTCCTTGACCTTTTGCACTTGGGCTTTGACCTTCTCAGCAGCCTGTGCCTTGACCGTGACATCCTGTAACACGGAGTCTGCCTTCTTAGAGGCAACAGCAAGCTCTTTCTCCTTCACTGCTAGTTCCTTGGATAGCTCATTCACCGATTCACTGGCTTCAATCAGCTTCTGGAGACCTGTATTCATCCTGGTTGCAAGCAGGCCAATCTCTCCCTTCTTTGCGCTATAGATCGTCTTATAACCCGCCAAGAAGGATAGATACGACTTGGGGGTGACATGAGTCTGCCTCCTGAACCTCTGGAAATACTCGCTACAGAGCTCAGCGACCAAGTCCTGGAACTCTCCCATGGTATTCACCACAGCCTGTTTGACATTAGCTGTACAGGTGATGTCATAACTGGACAAAAAGTGGTTGGAGACAGCAATCAAAGCGTCCTTTGGCCATCGCTGGAACCAATCCATTGTACAGCCAGAGAACAGACCAGGGAACTTCAGGGACCTTGTCCTGAATTTCTCACCCACTGGTGAGAAACAGAGAACAACATGGAGGTTTGCTCGGACTCGACCGAGGTAGTAATCGTAGAGATTCTCATTGGTCGGTGGCCGCCTTGGGTGCTCTTTTTTCATGACGCCAATCAATTCCTGTAGGATTTCATCCATCTCGTCACGGGCAAACAGATTAGAAACCTGAAGGAATCAGAGGCAAGAAGATAAGACATCAGTGCGGACGGTAATGATTTCAATAATCCCTAACTGGGAGTGAAATAAAATTCAACAGTAATCTTCTTCTTTTACTTCCATCTTCTTAAAGCTCCAATAAAATTGAGATGAAAGCCTAACAGACATTAGTGAATGTTACCATTTGATGGTTCAAGATAACAGTGATCAAACGACGTACCTCACCAGTTGCAAGCACATTGTTCATGTACTCAAGGAAACCTTCATCCTTGATCTCATTATCGGTGAAGATGAACGTGATACCCTTGCCCTCGGCCCCAGAAGTGCGGTACAGCACCTTCAGGTCATCCATCAAGTTGGACACATTGTACGACCTCGAGAGTGTGATCTGGAAGCTCTTGTATCCAGCAATGAATGAAGCCAATCGTGTCAGTGACTGTTTCCCAGAGCCGCCCACACCGACGAGCAGGGCATTGCCCCCAGGAGTTCGGATTATACGGGAGATCTTCACGAGATGGGTCATGGCATCCTAGAAAAAGAACAAACTGAATAAGAAACAAATTCTGACCAAGGACCAAAATATTCAATAGCGTTACGATGCCGTGATACTGATGCTGATGCATCTTTACTCACCTTGAAAAATACTAAGTCCATAGCACCACCGCGCACTGTTTCATTGTACTGGCCTTGGAAGTTAGTCAATCTCTCACTCAGCTGCTCGAATGATTCAATCGGCTCGTAAATCTTTGGTGCGTCGAAGTCGGCATCCTCACCCTCATCACCTGCAAGGGAGAAACAGCAATATTCGTAATTTTTTTGAATATTCGAAGATTCTCCTGTATTTCAAATAGATGTCAGCAAGGCTTGGTTTAAAGAAAACACACAAGGAATGTAATAGTTTTTCGCTTATCACCTACAAGGCCAGCAAAATTGTCGAAACCTGAGACATTTTTAAGACTCGGAACCCTGTGTAGAAGTTGTGGACTTTGTTCATAATAGTCCCAGTTGAACTGAACAAACCTTGTATAAATGGAGACATATCGAAGTCAGCATGAAGTTTCAATATGTACCAGTAAAGGTCTTTGAATAGTCAGTCCAATTTCTACACTTCTAATAAGTGTCGTGGGCCATAAGATGTAAACTACAACATCAATCAACAAAAATACACATCACTGACAGACTAACATACATAACACTACGCATGCTGAATAAAAGACACCATTATAAACTTTCAAGAAAAAGACTTTCCCCATCTGGTAAATTGAGGATCATACAAACATGCTGAAGTGCTAACTAACATATCGACAACACATATGGCTTTCGATCTGTTCAACAGCAGCACCAGAGGTTTTTTGAAAAGTTTCATTCCTCACAACAACTAAACTGCACTAGAAATACTAAATCTATATCTAGAAATGAATGAGAAAACATGCAACATAGAGAAATAAGACCTTGAATCGGCCAAAGCAAGGGAGGACTTGCCCATTTTCGCGGCAATTTCAGCAACTTAATAAGGGAAAGAGGCTTAGGAATTAGAAACTACAAGCAGAAAAGCATAAGCATATTAGATAGGGTATCAGAAGCTCTACTGGAACATTTGAAATCTAGTCAGTTGTTATTGAAATATTTGGATTGAAGAAGCACAGGACACTGTGAGCCCATTTAAACTCGATCACAATCATGACCTGTGTCAGAATTTAGAATCTCCTGATTTTGCAAATAATGACGGCATACATTGGCTTTACAAGGTCTATGATATTCAAAGCAGAGGATCAACACTGGAAGGAAAGTCTAGCAAACAGTTATCCTACAAAGTTATTATTTAATTGTGATTGAACTATCCATATTCATAACTGTACCTGTTGGCTCCGGTGCATCTCGCAAGAAGTCGACAAAGTAGGGCTCGGCATGGGTCTCTTTCATGACGGTTTCACCACATTCTTCAAGGATAGTCTGGAATCAGGAGAGAACGTATTAACTAAACCCAATTCAGTCCAAGAAAGTTCTGCCATGGAGCCCAAGATCATGCAAACATCTTTTTAGATAATTCTTTTTCGTCCACAATTATAAAGAGAAATATTTACCTGTGTGATTGCCTTTTCAAACCAATCCTTGTCTGCATGTTCTGTGAATCTGTCAGCGATGACACGATAGCATTCGTGCTTCCAGAGTGCTGAGACAACTGTGGTACCTGTCACGACATCCGAGGCGATGTTCAACATGCCCTGAAATTGAGATGACACTGGAATTGATCTTTCCTTAAACATTTGTGTATATTAGAGCATAATATTTTCAGTTAATTTGTCTCTTCCTAGATAAGTGCCTTTTGCAGCAGAGTGGCCAACTTTGCAATGGTACGGTACACCCATATTGGTTTAAGTTGAGAGGTTAATGACGGAAATAAGTGGTGATCCTCTACCTCCCAAATCCTGGATAAATCTCTCAAGTTGAAGACGTAATGGAATTTGGCAGGTGTCGGCAGCATCTTCACTTTAACCTTCTGCCAGAGTTTCCTTGTTGCTGGGACAAGTAGGTCGATCAAATCGATGGTATCTTTTTGGAAACCTCGCTCCTAGAATAGAAAAGAGTATGAGTTATTGACGGTGATTTGCTGACTTCCTTAATTTTTGTTGAACCTGATTTTCTCCTTGTCAACGAATATCTATTCATAAAGATACTCCATGAGATAGCACTACTGAGAAAGTGTTTCAGAGGCAAGAGGCGAAATAATCTACAGGAATTTTAGTGCTGAATGCAAAAAAGAATACTTACTGCACAGAAGTGCCCGAGGCCGATTGTTCTGAAGACTTTATCAATAGAGGAGTTTGAAGGCAGCGTACAGTTGAAGACACAGAAGTGTCGCTTGAGACGCTGAGGAATGTCATTCCTGCCGCCACCCGGATGGATCATAGCTGCTGTTATCTGGATGTCGATGATGTTCGTGAATTCGCCGGGTTTCTCCAAATTGTAGAAGCCGCGCATCTCCATCATTTGACGTGTGATTTCGTTGGTGATCTGGTCACCCCATTCGTTGATCAGCGGCATGTTGATGTCATCAACGAATACCGTCATCCTCCTTCCAGCAGGTGGACCGTATGTTGTACCCATTCTCTTGTCGACGTATGATTCAATGGTTCTTTGGAACATGAGCGGCTGGGTAGCACTGGAGAAGTTGAAACTCTTGAACAAGTGGGACTCTGGGTCGTACTTGCTGCAGTAGCCTTTGACCATGACGGTCTTGGCAGTACCCTGTTCACCAATGAGGAGCACAGCTTTGCTCTGAGAAGCAATGCAGTTGATGAGGAAGTCTGTCCTGACATTGTCTACATTGGGGACCAGGATAGAACTGTATTCAGGCGTAGAGTCACTGGGGTAAAGATACTCAGGCACCTGAAAAATAAAGACAAAGACAAAGTTAGAGTGCTGAGCCTACATGGCTTGTTTTGACCTATAACAACTATCTCCAAGGTACATACAAGGTACATGGCCAACCAGACCTAGGAGCAGAGCAGTGGTTATTATATTGGAAGTTTCCAAAATGGGTTACTATTCATGGATCATGTATGCCTCCATACAGGAAAAAGGGGACTGCAGAATTTTAGAGTAGGCTCATTGGATCCCTGATAAATCCAGCATGCAAGGGATGAATACAGAATTGTGCTTTTCTTGTGATCTGTGATTCCACACTAAAACTCACACTTCTCAAATTTTGAGATAATCAAAGACAAACAACTAAGTGACAATTCAAAGGTGTAAAGAGTTCACTTTTTAAAGATGTTTCGATTCAGGGTTGTTTAAACATGCAAAATTGGAGAGAGTACAAAGCATGCGAGAGATTATCTAAGTCTAAGACTCACAGAGAGCTGAAAAAAATTATGTGGAAACATTAATCAAAACTCGAAAAACTATTCTTGTAACAGAGCAGTAAATCTAGCGCTCTCAGCTCTTCACTGTGTCTAAGCCTTCTTTCTATATAAAAGAAATTTCATCAAAAGTTGTTGGTCAATCAAGGAAAAAGTCTGACACTAACAGAAATCGAACCCCGTAGCACAGGTGACCTAAGACTCGGACTTGACCTCTGACTTACCCGTTCCCTCCAGTGCTCCCACTTTCCTTTGTCGTTGACGACGTATTCAAAGATGGTGTCATCGCCTTCAGTTGGAGGGAGGTCAAGGCTGAACTTTGTCATGAAGTCTTCAAGCTACAACAAGAGAAGAAGAAAGTAAAGTCGTCAAATATTGTACGATTTTACCTAAACAAAACGTCCACAGTGAAGATACAGTGATTTTGGTCCCAAATTGTTCGCTTCTATACAATTTGTCCTCAGTATTCAGGGCACTTTCGTAATAAGGACAGCCCTTGTCAGCCCCAAGGGTGTCCTTATAGAGAAGTTTTACTGTCGAGTGGCCTACCTTTTTCCTGTCCTCTAACTCAAGTAAAGAACCAAGAGACCACATCATCGCAAACACGGTCAGCTTGCCGACATGTTCCTTGCTCATATTCTTAGACTCGTCACCAGGTGGCAGGAGTCCATCCATAAGATCCATGGCCTGGCGGATGTAGTTACACTCCAGGATCTCCATTTTGGGGTTCAGGCTTTGTATGATGTAAGCATGGATGTCGCCAAAGTGTTCAAACAAATTGTAGATTGTGTCTTGGAGACTTGCATTTTGCTTCAGCAACCACCCTGGAAAAAACCCAATAAATGATCAGATCTTGGGCTCAAGAGAGAACGTGAGAGCTCAAAGCCAGAATGATTGTTTCTTGAAACATTATTTCCAAATTCTGGTTGTCACCAAATATAAGAGGCCCTAGAAGGGGATCCAAGTAGACCGCAAAAGGAGAAGACGGTTTGAATCAAGGAAGCTAGAGTTCAGGGTGACCAGGAAAGAGGGAAACTTGCCAACCAAAACGAACAGCTTTCACAGTCACAACAGAAAAGTTACAACTTTGGGTTTGGCTATCTTACCTTTAAGGATTGGCTTCCAGTCAAGAGCGGAGCTGCTGATGAACACCATACCGTTTCTAGACACAGTAGCCGGCGAGGCGTTGTCGATGTTGTGTACTTCAAATATGATCTTAGTAGCAGGTGCCATGGGGATACGATCACCATTGGCCAAGGTCAAAGTCTTGTTGTCGTCGAGGACAGAGTTCAAGTTCTCAATCCAGATGGCGTCAACAGGCCCATCAAGTAACAACCAGATGTGTTCACCCTTCTTTGCCTTGTGTGTGCGCCTCCAGAGTGTTGAGAAGATACCATCGGTCCAATCATTCGTTGCAACATCAAGCCGTCCGAACATCTGAGGTGCCGTGATGGCTTTTGGGTTCATTCTCATCTCTCTGTGGGGGGCGCCACAGTCCGACATGGCCTTCATGAGAACGTTGATACACTTGGTCTTGCCGGAGCCGCTGGGTCCTAGTGCCATCATACCGTGACGAACACGCTGGGTCTCGTAGAGCTGGATGAGTTTCAACACCCATGGAGCATGGTGAACCAAATCTCCTGAGTTAGCAACCTGAAGATATGATAAGATCAGTTCCAAACTATTCAAATCTGAAAGTTAACTCATCTGTTGCACAGGAGAGAAAGATATAAAGATAGGGCCCAACTATTGAAGATCAATCGCTGTTATTTTTATGCACTGCAGTGATTACTAGGGAAAAACCATCTCTCTTTTAACCTCTGACCTTGACAATATTCAAGCGATTTGACTTACCTGGTTTGCAATAGCGCCTTCGATGTCTGGATACCCAGCCTTGTCCAGCTGGATACCAGGGAACAAATCATCAATCAGGGATAAAAACAGAGGTTCATCTTCATCAACCTGGAAAGCAAGAGGAAATTGCAATCAGTATATTTAAAGCAAACTGGAAGAGTCGAGAGAATTATATTCTAAAATACCTTGGTACCGTAAAGTCAACTTTTAAATGGAAAATGCATAAGCCTCGTTCTGAGAGTGGAGTGTTTTGGACACGCAACCAAGATGCTCTACCAAAGTTCCCTCGGGTTGCACTAAAATGTGGAACCATGCACACAGCTCACTTCAGAAGTTTGAGGCTCTCAAAACACTGCTTCAAACACAAATCAGCCAAGGAAGCATCAACCACCCTAAGTTTTTTAATGAGCACTACACATATTTGCTGAGAAAAACGCTCCAAATAGCCCATTTGCGCGGATTTTAGCGTCACTTGAGCGAGCCGATCCGGACTTCCTATACGGGCTGCCGTAACATAATGTAAACAACGGCGCTACCGGCGCTCCGGGCAGGCGATGGATGGAATTTGCCAAATTCGCACATATTCAAGTTATTTCGTGGCCTATCTTTTTAAGTTTGAGGTATTTTAGAATAGAAATTGAACCCTCGGCTTCGGACCTTGGTTGAGTTACCAAGACACTCTCGGGTGGAGCTAAAATTTCGTCCAAACCCTCGCCTGTCGGCTCGGGTTTGGACTGTATTTTAGCTCCACCCTCGAGTGTCTTGGTAACTCAACCAAGGTCCTCCGCCTCGGGTTCAATTCCTTAAACAAAGAAAGAAAAGGAAAATTATAATAAAGAAAGAAAAAAATAATTGCTTACCAACTTGGACAAGTTCATGTCTCGGAGGACCCTCATCACTGTCACATTTTCACTGTCTTGTGGGTTGGCACGCTTGAATGCCCCAAGGGTACGTAGTACAGACAAGATGTTACGCAGACCAAAATCATAATGGACCTGCTTGGTCAACTGTTCCTCACAGAGTTTGTACAGCGTGTAGAACTTCTTCGAGAGTGGTACGTTATTTTGGAAACCACAAGCGGCAAGCTTGACACGAATGATGATCTGCCTGTCTGGCACCATCATAGCAACAGTACGGAAGTTGATTTTGAGATTCTCTGGCAACTCTTGACGACCGGCATAACCAGGGTTCTGTAATAAAGATGAGAAAGGATAATAGGGATTGAAATAGAGAGAAGGCTTCTTTGGCAACTTTCAAATGGCGTTGGGAAGCATGCTGGCTCAGTGAAAAACCGTCAACTCCAGGAAAGGTTGTGGCATCGGGACTCAGCCAGTTCCACTTGGACTTCAGCTGTTCATTTAGAAACTTCTCGAAACTGCAAGTATGTCCAGCTGCTCACCATGGTCAAGAAGAGGCCAAACTCTGGATCCATGTCGACGTTATCACCATCAGTGAAGATGAATGAGCTCTTCCTCTCCTTCTTACACACGAGAATGATAGCGATCTGCTGGGCGGCCACAGACAGCACAGGCAGCTCGATACGATTGAACTCATCAAAGCAACCCCATGAACCGGACTGGGCAAGACCTGAAGGGAGAAAGAGTCATTGCAATAATTTGAGAAAATTTCTGGAAGGAACTTTCATTTCCTGTTTCCGACTGGCACAAAAATTACAAGTGAAGACCGAAGTATATCGAATGAATTTCAGAACCTTACCTTTGTAGATACGACCAAGGCCTCTGTAATCCATCTGATCAGAGCAGTTGAAAACAACAACATATTTGCCAAGACAACGACCCATGTCTTTGGTTGTCTCTGTCTTCCCTGTACCAGCAGGCCCGGCTGGGGCACCGCCAAGGGACATACCAAGGGCTTGTGCAAGCGTGATGTAACACCTGATGATGAGAAGAAAGGTGGTATTAGGAACAGTATCAGCACAAAAAACTTAATAGAATGTAACAGAATGTCCACAACTGTTGTGCACCAGTCTGCTACGAGAGAATGAATTCTCCCCTAGATAGAACTATGAGCATGACCTACCTATCAGTAAGTGGTGTAATGACGAGACGTTCAGTACAACCCAGGAACTCATTCTGGTAGAGGAAGTCCACATCTGTGATGGAGATGACGCACGTGTCTGTATCCTCTTTGAAGTAGCATCGGGACTGTTTCAGCCACTCAAAGTCATTCACTGACTTGATGTGCATCCTCACCTACAAGAGCGTAAACATACCTTAACAAAAGCACAGTAAAAGAATTTTCACACACAGAAGTAGTTACATGCATAAACCAGATTCTTACTATCATAGTCAATGGTGAAACTAATATTAATAAACAAGCAGAATTACATACCAAATCATCAAAGATATCCCTCTGATGGACGTGGATAGTGACAAGAGTCTCGTACTTCGTCCTCTCAATCTTTGTCAGGTCAGTAGTCGTCGTGTCAATCAACTCGTTCAAGATGTCCAAGAACTTCTGATTCGTTGCTTGCATAGCCTTCTTGTCAACTCGAGCATTTGCTAGAGCCTCTTCCGAATCACGCGTCCACAACATCTGAATACCAAGTAACCCGACTTGTGCAGGGAACATGTTCTCAAACTCGATCAGTTTGAATGATGGGTCAGTGATGGCGATGGAAGCTGTTCTTATGACGCCATGGATTGACTTCCTGGAAATCCGCAACAGATCTCCGAGCCACACTTCAACATTGCCCTGCAAACAAAAAAGTAAACCATTGAAAATATTATGAGGCCAAAGTACAGTTTAAGACAGAGCAGGAGGAGGTGTAATGAAATAATATAAAAGCAGACGTCATATAACGTTCTTGTTATTGTTTTTGTCAACCTACCTGTGCCATGACGGATTCCTCCAGGGACACATTCTCTCCTTCCTGGGAATTCAAACTCAAGATCTTGTCATAAACCTTCTCGTCAAAAGTGACCGTCTTCGTGTTGTCAAACACACTCAATAAATGTGCCTGAAATATATGAACACAATTTATGAGTCACTCTACACTTTTACAAACCTCTCTATAAGAAACTGCACTTACATCTCAAGAATGCCAGGCTCTTTGGCCCAAGAACCTGCAGGGCCTGTGTGAGGCTCTCCGAATGTCTCAGTAGAGTAGAATGGTTGATTGCTATAGCAGGATTTGTTCTACTAAATATGACTAATGGTCAACCTCTATTTCTCACCTGGATGGTATGAGAGTCACTGGCCTGACCAAGAATCTCAAGCAGTGCTGGATCCGAAACAAAGAAAAATCTCGGGAAGACGAGACGTTTCTTCTCCAGGTATCCAGTCAACGACTTCTGACAGATTTCCAACTGTTCCAGCAAATGCGGCAGAAGCTGACTCAACGTGTCATCACCCATGCAGCACTGGACGACATTGGCATTCTCGTGAGCACGCTGCATGATCTTCATCCATGATTTGTCGATGTTACCAAATCTCTTGGCCTCTTGCGGTAGCTGTTTGGCGATGTCACCACCGACGAAGACAGCCTCAAGATAGATCCAGAGATTCTGCACGATTAGCCAGTTCTCAATGATCTCCGTTGTCCCTGTCAGCTTGTGCACCCATTCCTGGATCTTTGGCTTAAATGGGGCATTGTATCTGAAAAAGAAGAAACATTGTTTGTGTTTTCCTAACTATTGTATCTAAAGTTTTTCCTAATTATCCAGATAAAGCGTTTCACACTGGATGTAGCCTAGAATTTAGAGTAAGGTGGCATCACATGTGGGGCAGTGGAAGTAATCAGTGTTTGTAATCCAAGTAACCAAGGTTTTATCCCGGATTAGTGGTGACTCAACTTCCCTGTCAGTTGGGTTTTCTGTTTGTCCTCTGGCCTTTCCACTGTGCCTGCCAGAGGCTAGATTAGACCAGCAGCAATCTTTTCAGTAAGTCATCATGATGGAAATTTGCTCCCTACCTGTTGCTCATGAGAGAGCCAAGCACCATCAAGCTGTCCTCCATCAGCGCCACTGTCTCAGAGGTCGTGTCACCCTTCAGCAGCAGCTCACCACGGTTCTTGAAAGCTCCAAACTGGAAGTTCTGGGCGCTCCAGTCGTTGATCACCTGTTTCAGCTTAGCTTCGATGTCCTTCTCTTTCACAGCAGAGATACACACATCCTGAAGTTTGAAATCTATATTTGAAATTCTCCTGCAATACTAGACTGATGAAAGCCAGTTATGTTGAATGATGGTTATATCATAATTCATTTCGTAGAAGAATACGCAAGCTATACAAATGGATGCATTCTGTACACTGTAGTCCATAGTCTTTCTTTAACCAAATATAAACATTACCTCAATGTCTTCCTTGAATTTAAGAAGTGGTGCTTCCATCAAATTCCTCAAGAGGAAGTTATCGGAGTCGACATCAAAGGTGTGTCCGGTCATGACAGAGATTCGCTCCCAGTGACGCAACATCATGGCTTTGTTTGCCATCATCTCCAAAAGGGGGCAAGTCTCGTTGAAGTCGTCAATTGTCTTGCGAAGTTCTTCATAAGCCTGCCATTCTTTCAGTGCTTTTGGCAACTTGCGACATCTGAAATATTGCCAAACAGAGAGTCAACTACATGAAATTATACCCTTTTTTTCTTGGCCCCTATCATTGTGTTTGTCTGCCCGACTTGTATTAAAACCCACAGACTCCTCCATCCTAAATTTTAAGTTTTTGACAACACTTCTGTTTTCTTCAGGCCAAATACCGGTAGGTAGGACTTTGATTATTGGGTTGTACAGGATGATCATGTTGCTAGAGAACAAAACCTGGCTTTTCAAAACCACTGATGGCTAACTTATAACTGCCACACTAGAAAGAGCTTAACCCATGAGTTTGAAGCTTTGCCCTTTGGTCATAAGGCAGATGAATTCATCAACTGCTTGGGTTGAAAGCTGACTTACTTGTTTTGGAACTCTAGCAGTTGGTTGTTGATTGCCTCAATGTCAATCTCAGTCCAGGGAATATCGTAGTAACCATTCACAGTCTCAAGGACACTGTTATAAAGCTGGTACAGTTTCTGGAGCAAATTCAGCTCCTTCTTGATTCGCTGCAAGTCAGGGTATTGCGTGATTTCTAAACCAAACAATTCCTCGCCACCATTGTACGTTTGATATTTGCGCCAAAGCTCGTCAAATCGTGCTTGGTAGATGTTGAGTCTGTCAGACGCTTCTCTTGGTACAATGCCTTGTTCCATGGGGCCCCTGAAACAGAGAATTGTCTCATCAAGCCTATGCAAACAAGAAGAGGAATTTGAAGAAAGAATTTTACATATATAACTGTCGAAACCGTCAAATAGCAGCAAAGCCTATGTGTCTTACTATCTTATCATGGCTAAATCTTAACTGCAATACGGATTTTCTGGGAGGGACGACTAATCAAGTGGGGAAGAAAGACTAGGAAACATATAGAAATAAAAAATCAAAGAGTATTTGAAGACAAGTGAAATAGATTGTGATCTATTTGTTTATCGGTAGCTAGCACTTGTGAACTGTGGATTTTCCATGTTTATGTTTTGAAGTGTGAGGGCATTTAAATACTGTGCAAGTATCAAGAATGTATTTGGTAGTTTCATAACATTTTTACCTGATGTGCATGTCCCGACTGCAGATGATTTAGAATTCATAATCAAAATAAAGAACACATATTAAGGCTTGGACAATGTGTTTTTGCTGGGACTTATGGACTTGGTTTTAGCCATTTTCTGCTCTGCACGTTTTAATTCTCGACCGATCTGGCTGAAATCCTCAGATTATTATTTTCTCTCCATCTACTCACAGTGTGCCAAGTATGAAAGAGAATACCCTGAACTTATGGAACAGAAGCAGAACTCTGTCACATGTGAAAGTTTAACCAGACGAACGAAGAAGAAGAAGAAGAAGAAGAAGAAAAGGGATGTCCTCTTGATCATAATATATAAATGGAAATCTTACTTTACGTCATAATCACTGACGAATTCTGTGGAATCTTCAATGAAGGCTTCGACACCTTGAAGCAGATTGGCCTTGAATTCAGGTTGGATTATCAAGAGGTGGTTCTGGACTTGGTGAACCTGAAGTGGAGAGGGGTAAACATTTGATATAGCGAGATGTCCCTGTATCGAGATTGAGTCCAGAAAGCACTTACGAATGATTTTCAATGTACAATGTTCAGTGCACATTGAACCTATGCATTTGCGGCAATTTTGATAAACAAATAAACGATAGTTACCTGCGCCATCAGTTTCTTCCAACCATAAGACAATGAGTCGACCCTTTCAGCATTACCATCATTAAATGTGATGTTGTACCGGTTCAACAGTGCATACGTCTCCTCAATCGGTCCAATTGTCATATCGATACGGATCTCTGCCTCCCGTATCTCGCTGAGAGCAGCCATGTGTGAGCGGACATCGTCAAGATCTTTGACGGGGCGACACAGCCTCTTCATCAAATTTTCAGTGAAGTCAAGAATCTGATCCATCTCCTCCCCGCACTTTGCATTCAGAGCTTTAGAATAGGCATTCTTCCACGAACGCGTTTCTTGGATGAGTGCAAGTTTGAGCGTTTCGGTCAGGTACAGGACTGAGCCGACTCGATGGCTTGGTGCCATGTCTTCGATCTGCTGCTCCAGGTTCTGATAGTATCTTATCTGAGCTTCACACTCTGTCAGAATGGGGTTGGTAGCCATGAACTCCTTCACTTTCTCTTCTGGTTCCTGAAAAATGAGAAATCTGTCTTACAATTCAAACTTCATGTAAGTTAGTGTTCTACATGTACATATATTTCCTGCAAACAGACCTATCATACTGGCACCCTTCAGCAAGCGTAAACCTGTTGACACACAACAGATAAAAATCGTATTGGAAGAAAAAAAACCCGCACACCAAATAACATGCAATGCACCTATGACCTGAGTGCAAAATCTGATGCAAATCAGAATTGTTGAGTGAATTGGGTGACTCTAGTTTAACACTTTCAGCGCCCAGCCATATTTAGCGTACTTCCCCCAGGGGCCAAGGTTACGCCCCTTTTTACCCTTTTTCAAAATTATGAAAACAATAGAAGGAATAAAGATAATTACATGAAATTTTCTGTGTTGGTTCTTCTTTATTAGATCTCTTTACAATGCTTATTTGGAATGATGGTCAGCAAAGCACTTGATTTTGCACAATGGTACCCCACACATAGAACAGTAATATCTGGTGTCTTTCCGAATACCCGCTTCTTGGCATACTCTCGGCTACATCTGCCCCCGTCATCAATCTTCGACCCGCCATTGCGCCTATTCGAATGCAGACGATCTTGGCTATAAATAGCACATTGGCTGAACATCATACTATCACCTCAAGCGCTGTATAGTTAAATTATTTTCCCCTATACTGCGCTGCTAGACGCCTCGAAGACAAAGCGGGAAATTTAAAAATGCGACGTAATATTACGTCGGATGGCTCAACCGTGTGAACTTGCAAGACGTAAAATTACGTCGGATGGCGCTGAAAGTGTTAAACAGTAAAGTGGGAACAGAACAAATCTGTGCATGGCTGATTCTGTGCAGCAACCTTAACCCTTGGAAAACTCTAAACCCTATAAAATATCAACAACACAATGCCAGGATACCATTCCATTCAGGATTAGGAGAACTAATTGTCTGAAAATGCCAAGGTGGATTGATTCCGACACCATTATCAAACAAAAAGCAACTTGAGATGCAGATGAATTGTGCGCGACAAATCTGAAAGATCAGGTACAATCCAATTGCTAGAAAAAGACCATAAACAGTATGACCAGCATGCAACATACACAGGACAATGTCAGTGATGCATTAGAAGTCCTCAGCCTACCTTGCTGAAACTGCCGTCCTCCTGCGAACGTGAAGTGAACTGAGTGTTAGTAATGATATGGAAGGGTTAATATGGATAGAGGTTGGTGAAAATTGCTAAGATCAGCAGAGGCATTGTGTATTACGCCAGATCAAGCCAAGGTTGACAGAAGTGACCCAGGCCATCAGGCCTGCAATCTCGGTGAAATAGCTATTTGAACAATGAATCAGCACATCAAGGATATTTCCCCGAGTGACCTCTTTCCCTCCCTTCAAGTTAAGGTCGATAAGAATTACATCAACTTGGTATTCTGATCATGACTTCATGCTGAGGAGATCAGGGGTTCTTAGCACTCCCTCTCAGTCAGTAAATAGTCGAGCTCAGCATCACTTCACCCGAGACGATGAGCTACTTACATCCTTCCAGAGCTCCTGGTAACAGGTGAACTCATCCAAGATCTCGTTCACATCCACCTTGAACGTGTTGATGATGGAGCTGAGCTGAATGACGATCTTCACCACATCCTTGTGCTCACTAATGATCTTATGGAGCGGTTTGATAGCAGTCGTCGGCATCTGGACCTTGGCGTCTTCTGTTGTGTCTGCCGCCATTTGTTCCAACTCCTGCAAAAGATGGCATTCAAGATTAAATTATGACGCAGATATTGCCTCAAAGTCCACCAAGCTTAATAGTACAAATTCCCAACACTGAATAGTAATGTTTCTCATTTATTAGGCCATTGGTTCTGCCCTTACATTTGTGTAACCACCACTGGGGAGGATGCCCATGGGCCGAAACAACTTTTTGTCATGGGCTAAAACCACCGTGGAAAAATTCCAACCCCTAAAGCACAAGCTGGTTGATAAACATATGAGTATACACCACTCAACATGATACTAAAGGCAATCGGACAATCGTCAGTCTAGTAAATACTGTCCATAAAAGAATGAATTTGGTGAGAGCAATTTGCACACAGGAGATTAGATCTTAGATCAGGACAAAGTAGAAAGAGGCATAAGATATGACAGATAAAGGTCAGTTTCTTTTGCTTGATGAACAATTTTACTTTTTATTCAAAAATCAGAACGTAATGCGGTACCCAAAATCAATAGTTATTAAAATTGTTATTTCCTGGTTATGCACTCTATTTCATAGATAAGATCTTTTTCTTTTGGAAATTGTGTTCAAAATGTACAGACAAGAGCTAATATTAAGCAACTCTAAAACACATGTGTTCGATACAAACGTGATCAATCTGTCACCTAAATGTGTCTTCAGAGTGAAATAACTGAACTGAAGATATTTCCACCTAAGAAATAAAACTCATTAACTGCTCATCAGAGGGATAAACCTTCTTGAAGTTCTCCAGTTCTAAGACATACACAACCTTTGTTTTACAGACATAAAATTGAGATAAACTCTTAATTAAATATGACATTCATTTTCAGTTTGATTAGCATTGTGCAAACATTAAGCAAATCACATCGACAACAAACCTTTGGGTCACTCAATTCAAGGGTCAATCGCTGAAGTGTGAATGAGAGGAAATGGAAAGAATTTAGCAAGGCAAATTGGTCACAAAGAGTGACAGGAGATGACACTGTGAAACCAACAAACACCAAGCACACAAATTCAGGGTAGGCAGACTCCATGTAGAGAACACCTTGGATGAAACATGAAACACCTGGGGCACAATGTCATATTTCGGACTCTTGCGTGTTTTCGTAGGACTGGGAGGCCATCGTACTAGCAGGACAGTTCCCTGTTCATGAATATTAAAGTACAATGTAGTTAGGTGATAGTAGTTTTTACACTGAAGCTGTGCAATCACATGAACAAAACAGGACAGGATGTGCAATGCAATAAATGGAGGGATTATACTGGATGGGATGTTTTCATTTATGCACGTGCTGAGACAAGAGCATCGAAAGATGCAAAATAAACAAGTAAACCTGCCTTGTGGAGTGCCTACAAAAAGTGAAATAAACATAATCGTACAACGAGACGAGTCTGGAGAAGCTGAATATAACAACACAGGTGCAAAGGTGGAATGAAATGAGAACTAAGTAAATGAGATGAATTAAATGACATAAGTTCTAAGATCTTTTGGGAGATTGCCTGCCTCCCATCTTTGATAAAAAGGGGCTTAATTCACCACTAATTAAAACAGAAGGTATGACAGTTAGGAGGGGAATTTGTTGTAGAAATATATGCTATGGATTTCACGCAAACTATATTCCATTTATGTGAAAGACAGATTATAACACAGTGAAGAGCAGCTCAATATGTTTTTAGACTATATTACAGCTATGGACAGGGCAAAAACAGTATGGACAGTTGACAGGTCAGGAAGGTGTACCTCTAAGACCATTCCTTACATACCCTGAAATATGCCTGAAATTTCAGAAAACAACTTTGTGATTCTGTACACTAATAGACATACTGGTTACACCTCCAATACTACACTGTACCACCTGCAGTTTGGTGTTAAATAGATAACTTTACCCTTTTGCCCAATGACATTTTTGAAGGGGATGCAAAGATTTTTAGCTTTGAAATACAATGTACATATAATCGACCAACAAAAACAAATGAGGTTATATGTATGTTAAGTAGCATGCAAAATGAGACACTTAAAGTGCATGCAGTTAGCACCAGAGCATACAGTAAGAATATAAGCTGTTGCATTAAAAGGCAGCTCTGCATTACAAGCAAAATTCTGAACAACAGGCATTTGAGCAGAATATCAGACTGACATATTGTCATATTCTAACACATTATTTCTGAGATAGCTACCTTTTGTTGTTGTTTTTGATGTAAAATCAGTTGGTTCCACTGCGGGAATTCCTGGGTCATCTTCAAGATGACTTGGACCGCTTTGTTCAGGACTGTCTGGATGTCATCGAGACTCGGGCGAAGGAGGATGTTGGGGATCGCCAGGATGATGTCTCCCTTGAAGAGGGGCACCTTGTTGCTCTGATCGCGGGAATCTTTCGTGTATTTGTTTGTCATCTGGAGACGGCGCTTGATGGCATCAAAGGAGAGACGGGTACCTAAGGACAGAAAAAGCCACATGATAATGATGCTGATCACGATAAGAATTTAGACACTAGAAGGAAAACAAGCACTGCAATCCACATAGCAGGTCTTCCAGTAGAAGTCGCTGTAAAACCTACTCTGAGAACACAAAACCATGGAACCTTGGTCATTAGAGTGCAGCCGATTACTATTTTGCTGGAAGTCAAGACAAGGTCCCTTAAGGACCTCAGGTCTCTTCAACACAAAAGGCTTGTACTCACTTTTGACCAGTGCATCCGTGTTCTTCTGACAGAAATAGTTCAGCATGGCATAATAACTGCACGGCTGGCACTCCTGGCACCTCTGCTTCTTGTTCTTGGTGTCTGGCTGCACACAGGTGTAGCCCTCCTCCTCGCTCAGGTTGGTCATCTCATTCTCATGGAGGTGAGACTTCAGCAAGGCAACAAGCTCATCAACAGACTTTTCAACCAGCTGGCTTTGCCTGCAAGATGACGGGTTATAAGATTAAATTTGCTGGGAAAAAGAAAGCAAAATAATTAAAACATGCTAAGAAAGACCCCCCCCTTTACCCTACCGGAAGAACCATTTTACTGTCACTGATTGTAGATGATCAGACATTTTTGATCTTGTGGCTCCCTGCATAAAATCAGGCTAGGGAGGAAGAAGAATCCACCTACTTTGTGAGGTTTTCAGCCGCAAAGGTACAAGTTTCTTCTGTCATTGCCATGAAATGGTCAATGGTGACCGGCTCATCCTCTGGCAGGTCACAGAGGGCTGTCAGGGACATATCCTCAAGGACTTCCTCAATACGGCAATCCAGGATGTCCTGAACTTGCTTGGAAAGTCGCTCCAGGAAGCTCAGGGCCTTGCGGATGCCCTCGAGATCTGGAGAAAAGATGGAGGAGGCATTATAGCTTAATGAGGCACTGTTACTTCTTTCCAAAATAGTGACAACAGAAGTTAAGTTCCTTGTCCAATGACAAACAAACAATAGCACAAAGTTAGCCCAGAGTATAAAAGAGACAGCATAAGCCAACACCCCATTCATACTCACAGTTGTCAAGGTTAAGTGAAGCCCAGCTGAGTGACGTAAGGCCAGGCTTGAGAGCCTCGTCAACTCTCTCCGTGTACGGCCTCATCAGGGGCAGGATGATGGTGGGAATCTCCGACACAATCCTGTCGTATTCAATAAGTGTGTCCTTCAAGCTAGAAAAAGGAAAAAGAATGGTTCAATTAACATTCCAACAACTTAAGGTCTACTAAGGCTGAACATGGTTCAATCAAGCCAAACATATTCAAATATATGGAGGTAGAGAGACCAGCCAAACAGCCATTTTATATGTTGAACTCTGTAACACTTACGCCACATTCATCGCCTTGATGGAGTCCTCCTTTATTATCAGATGAGAGGCCGATTCAGGAATCTCTAAATTCATGCCATGGAGGCACTTGGCTTCCTGCAACAGCTCAAACACCAAGGGATCAAAGTTCACAAACAGTTTCTTGGTGTCTGTGTCTTTGATGAGGAGGGATGCGGAGAGGCCAGATTTGAGGTCGTCGACTGTCCTGAACCAATTTCTGTGGTACAACATCTGCAAAGAGAGACAATTGTGATAAGATGGACCAAACAATGTACAACAATGACTGAGAAAACTTGCATGGATGTCAGACTTGTGATCAGAAAAACATGTGCATGGACTGAATCTTGGAAAGAGAACTCACCTCAAATTCCATCAAGACAGCCGCCATCTTGTTGTAGTTGCGTACAATCTTCTTCCCCTCGGCTCCCTGAAGCAGCTCTGGCTTCTTCTTGAAGAACTTCATCGGCGTTTCAATCTTTCTGAACAGCTGCCTGGACCAGGCAATCTTGCCAGTGATCGGCGGAAGATTTCTCGGGATAGGTGGATCAGCCTTGTGCTTCTGGTACAACTTTCGAACCATTTCCAAATCTTTTCCATAATTCAACAAGATTTTGTTGAACTTCTCATTCATGTCTAATTTAGCACCGCCAATCCTCTCAAACTTTGCAAGCAGGGCCAATGCTTTCTCAGTCTACAAAAATCAAGATACCGGTAATTTATTGAACAAAAGATGCTTGAATTCAATAAGACTGCTGGTAAACCTTACACCAAATGATTTAATCCCATTAGTCCAGGAAAGATCAACCTCAAGGATACCTTTGTGGATGTCATCCTTGTCTGCAGTCTCTTTTACTCGGGGCATTTATTCGACAAGTGTTTCCCCACCAAGACTAAACATCAAGATATCAACTACTTGGACATGGCAAACAGTACATTGAACCGAGTCATGATGCGACTTCGGCAATCCTGTTCAATTGGATATTTCATCAATACTCACAGACAACGTCTTATCAAACCAGCCATCCATGAATATCTGGATCTGGGACTGCAAGAAATCAAACTGACGACAGAACTCCACGAAATCCTGATCAAACTGAAATAAGAAACATAATGAATTAGTATGCTAAGCTCGAGTCAAATTATTGATGTGTTGAAAAGGACACATGCTGTTTTGCTTCTTGTGACTCCTTGCCAGTCTCATAGAACAATGTGATATTCTGAAAGAGTGAAAAATCGTAATTTTTGGATGAAGTCAAAGTCTCTCCAATCCAGTCAGTGAGCACTCAGGAAAGAATTTAAGACAGAAAAGATATTGTAACAAGGTGACGCACAGGCACACACTGAACATCTAGGGTATCTGTCGGAAATGCCACCATCAGTCATTCAACAAAAATAAACAATATTCAATCAAATAGTGAACTTGAAGAGAAGATGTGACTCAAACATGATAAGGGGTTAAACATACTGTATTCTGTCCTGGTTCTAAAGGCTGAAATGATTACGGCGAATAAAAGCACTTACTAGAACAACATCTGAAAACATTTTACTGACTGAACTGTGCAAATTACTACCGTACTGGAGCAAGCCAAATGCTTTGTTCAAATAACTAAGTGTAACAGAATTTCGATTTTAAATCCGAACTTAAATAATTTTACATTCTCGGGATCAGATTTATTTGAAGCAATGCTTTAGTTGATGGACCAGAGTCATTAAGACAGCAAGCACAGGGGTATATTACTACATTTTGTCAGCAATTATGTATGTTGCTGGTCCTTCTGGGTAGTTTTTGTCACTAGGTTTCTAGTTCTGCCTGGCCGTCTTTCAGGTAGATAATGAAAAAACAACATTTTGTACCTACATAATGGCCATGGACAATGTGGCATAGTTCTGGTTGTGGTGGTGCTGCTTTAAACATAAAGCATACATACCTCAGTCTTCCTGTGATCCAAAATGTCATAATTCTTCTTCTTTGCGCTTTCACAGATTGTCTTGAACCTGACGACCATGGTGTCGATGCCTTCAATCTTGACATCAGGTAGGTTGGAATAGCTCTCCATGGTGTTGATCATGGTGATGATCTTCTCGAGACGTTTGCAGAAAGTGTCGAATTTACCAAAGATGTAGTTCTCGCTGAAAGGGGAAATGTAGGTTAAGTTATAACTGTAACACTTTAGAATCTTTTATAACTAAAATTTGCCTAAACAGAGAGTCTGTTGCTTTCTTCACATCAAAATTTGTCTTGTATATATTACTTTGAGCTCACCTTCTCTGTCTGGCAAAGCTCATGCTTAGCCAAGGCCTGAAAATCCATGGTAAAACTTCTCAATTGATCAACTTTTGTCATGACATGACATTATTGTTCACCATGTCAGAAGATCTTTCTGTGTTCAGCTTGCGAAGTTATAGAATTTACCTGAATTCAAACTGCCTCTCATTGGGCGTCTGCCTGAGTTTTTCCTTGGTTTTCTGGAAGTACTTCTGATACTCTGTGTTAAGATCCATGCTGTCCGTCAGTCTCTGGAGCAGTTCCCCCCTGAAATATCAATCAAACAATTGCATGGAGCGCTCCAAGTGGACACAAGCTGCCAAGTGATCATGATTCAGAGAAACATCTTTCCAAAAACTCAGGAATCATCAAAGAATATAGAACATGATCATTCACTGGAAAGCTTTCAAAGATCACTTTCCAATGGAATCATTTGTATCCTGAAGAAATTTACATTTGATGTTACAATATGACATGAAGGATATTGCGACATGTATCGTACTTTCCGTAATACTACTCACCTTGGATGCTCCCAGATCTTCGTGACGCCATTCTTGATGTAAGCCTTGCAGGTCGTGATCATTTGATTGGTGATCTTCACGAACAGCGATGTCATTCTCTCCGATGTGTTATAGTACTGAGAAATACTGTAGATCATCCTGATAGCACTCATTAACTTTGGAATGTGCTCAACCAAGGATGCCTGGAAATATTTTTAAAATTTACAACATCTGAAGAATGAAGTTGAAGTTCTTGCTAAGAACTTGCTGCCAGCACCATTCAAGTCATGGTTGATTTATTCTATGCAGAAAGGCAGCAGACTGGAATTCAAGTGATAAACTCACCAATATGTGAGGATATCACCCGATGAATTTTTGGTGGTGCGATCTGTCAGGTCAGGTAACTTACCGGGGTGCACTTTGTAAGTGGTCCAAAGAACTTGTCAAGTGTGTAAAGGTATTTCACATTGTCCTTGGCTTCATTTGCTGCGTCAGTAATACGCATATCGAGCTCCTTCCATTTCTTCAACATCTTGGATTTGGCGGCATGTAGGATACCAACTAAAGCTTTGCACCGGGGACTCTTGATCTGTTCTAACAAGCTGCAAGAAAAATCAGACAATTATTGAATGCTCGTCTTGGTCACGTTGCAGATATTGGTAACCTTTACTTAACTGCTTGCCATATTGCATTCTCATCATTAGGTCCATCTTTGGAGTCAAAGATGGAACAAGAAAGGCAATTCAAAGATTGCCAACCTGGTCAGACACAACCTGGGACTCCTATCATTCTCAATAGTGTCTTCTTTCATCACTACTTGCGCCAAGTCTCGGAACCTTGATACCTCTCCCCCCCCACCTGTACTGTTTAATGCCAGTATCGGCTTAACACTAGAAAAGTGAGGTAAGAGGGAATTAACTGATAATTTACTTGTTGAACTTTGAAGTTCGGCTCTTCCAGTAGTTGAGTTCAGCGGTGGGTCCAATGTCGTCTGCCTCCCGCCTCATCTGCTCACTCTCAGCCAACACCTGCTCAATCTGTTTGGCCCAGAGGCCGAGCAGCTCCTCCATCTTCTCAAGGGTGTCAGTGTTGCTTGCTAGAGATGAAAGAAGAAACTCAAGGTCGAGGTTTTTGTAAAAACTCAAACTTTCTAGGGATACATACAGTAGACCCAGGGAAATGTGCGACCATTTGATAAAAATTCTATCAACTGCGAGTTGGTCGACTCAAAGGACCATGGGGATAAACTGTGTGGCCTTCGGAGGCATTGGATTAATTTCAATGTTATTTATTGGCTCAGCAGTTGTAACTGGCCACAGTGACAAAGCCTGCTTTGAGCAGAGGGGACCAAAGTCTCAGCTAGTACCGATGCTCTTTTTGGGTCAAGCGAACCCATTCATTGAATTATCAATCTACTAAGTACCTGCACTTTGGTAGTCTGCTGGCGTTTTGAGGGGATCTAACATGTAGCCCAAATCGTTATCACCCAAGGTCACTTGACCTTCCATATTGTCCTTGGCGCCCATCAGACTTGCTACGAATTTCTCCAGCGTCTCCAAGAAATCTTGTACCTGGCTGTTGCTGCTATCTTTAAGAGGTCCCCAGTTCTGAAGGTAAAGTGTATCATTATTTGTTTTGTAGTCTCTTTCAATTTATGACCATATCACATTGCTAAACAATGGTCATCAGTCATCGCTCATGGTGCCATAATGGCCCATGTTAGGTCAAAGTACACCAAACACGTGCAGCATAGAGATAATGAAATATGGGATGAGATCAAGATTTCAGAAAGATTTCTTCTATCATCAGACATTCTTGAGCAACATATGTTCTTCCGATAAAATATACCCACCTCATTGCCTTGGAGTGCAGGCAGCATGATTTTCGAGATATATCTCTCGAATCCTTCCAGTAACTTCCCACCCTTGGCGTCCACAATGCCATAGTTCACTTCCTGAGCAATATTCTGCACCGTGATGGGCTTGTCGGTGATTTTCAGGAAATGGAAGCACAGGCCAGTCAGACCCTGAAAAATGTAGATCAAATGAATGAAGAGTCTAAGCTTGGCAGGCCAGGGGGAGACAACTTTAAGGAGGCAGCCCCACTACAGGGTGGCTACAAGAAGACGAAAGAAAGTATCGAAAATGTTGGTCTAAATCTATTAATTGACAAATCTATCTATTGGCCATACATCTTACTTACCTCACATTTGCCATTTGTGATGAAGAGTTTCTTCTGGGGGTTGGCATTGATGACGCTTGAGGTCTCTGTCCGTGAGAACATGGCTTCACGCTTGAAAGGAGACATAATCATGTCAATTTAAACGAACATGCTCTGCCACATGCTAGGATTTATGATAACTAGACCAGGTACACTGCAGCAGTTATAAAGAGCTTTTGGGATAGGGCAGTAACTATAACCTCATGCAAAGGAAAATAACAAAATCAATGTACTGTTATATCCATTGGGCCCAAAAGTATTCGCACCCTCAATCTTATGTATTTGCATACCTAGACAGTTGCCAAGTCAACATTTTAAAAGCTAGTTAATCTCGGTCTCAAACGCTATAAACCGAGACTCATAGGAAAGGAAATCATTGCAAACTAGAGATCAATATCACCAATTTTTTATATCAGCCTATTCTTTACTTTACTTACCACAATCTCCTGGTAATAGAATATTAATTTCCTGCTTCCTCCCGCTTTGAAAAACTCATCGATCAAATCAAACTTCTCATCGGTCAGGAGGAAATCCTCAACAGCACTCACGTCCAAACCAAGAGAATCGCCAAGCTGAATATAACGCAAATATTTCACATCAATTAAGGGAACTTATATATATATATATACATTTATAAATTCATGTAGGGAAACTTGAATTTTTAATGTTGATAACTGAAAGACCCCATGGCCAGTCTTTCTGTGGCTGTTCAGACTTCTTGACACAGAAAGACACTGATATCATAAACCCCTGGAGTGACATACTTTAGCTGCTGCGTTCCAACTACAATCAATGGTTCTTCATTCTATCAGTTTCAACTGCCAATAACTTTTTAGCTTCAAGCAGGATCACAAACTGGTTCCCTTCAATAAAGGATTGCAAGAAACTTACCTTTTGAAATAAGTATGTATGGCGTTGGTCCATCTGAAAACAACACAGTAGAAGTTAGCAAAAGTAAGTCTGATCTGGCCGAAAACAGCCACTTAATAATGACACCATGAAAAACTTTGAGCAAGAAAGCAGGTTTGTTTCACAAGTACCAGCAAAGGTTGAGAGGGTGTGTGAGTAAGTATTTAGTATCATGTTGAAGTCATCAGCTGGGTCATCTTAAGTTTGCCAGAATCTTGTATGAAGAACAGCAATAAAATGCCCAGTTGATCCTGACCAACTTAAATTGAACTCCAGTTTTCTGAGACTTAGATTCTGTGCATTTGTTCAAACTTGGTCAAGAAAGTGTAAATATGTGGCAGTAATTATTGAGGTGGCATTAGAATGGGCAATTAGATGTCAAGTTGTCATTTCCTTCTATACATAGTGATTAATGGTGCTTTCATTTTTAATGGGAAAACATTAATTACTGGAGAGTGGACATTATTGAGACATATCATGATCACCAATGGCTACTACTGTTAACTGGTCAAGTTTGCATTATAACAGAATCATTTATCATCATACTGAGAAAGAGAGCAATGGAAAATCACACAAAATTTGTTAACAGAGTTTATAAAAGGCACAACATCATTACTGACAACAAGATATAATTTCGATCATAAAGAAAGTTTCACAACACATATTAAAAAATATGATTTATTTTCATAATGACCTGTAGAAATAACCTATTGCCCTAGTATATATGTAGTGTAATTTTTTTCTAAATATCAAACATCTCTTGCATTGAGTTTTATTTAGTTTTGATGGCTTTCACCAGATGGCCTGAACTGATATCCTTTCAAAGTTTAGTCAAGTCATCATATTTTCTCAGACAGTATTTCAAAGGATAATTGCAAATCATCACACCAACAAAAGCCCAACATGTGTCTGATGAACTGATTAAAATGCTGAAAAGATAGCTAGAGGGGGCAAGAACCAATTAGAATGCTTTTCAATGGATGAACAAGAGTCCCCATAGTTATCGACCCGGGTTATCAGACTCTGGAAACTAACTTTAGGAAGAAGAAATTGTTTCACACAGTTTTGAGAGCAGTGGTGGTGGGGTGGCGTAATGGTTCAAGCTCCTGGCCTGGATCATGAGCCAAAGGAGCTGTCTCTAGACCTTTGAGATGAGGCCTACCTGTATGGGAAGGGTATTGTCACAGGGACTCCGAGAAAGCCCTCTACCTGAATTTCAATGTTTTGGGGACATCTTTAAAAATATTATTCCCTTTAAATTGGCACAAAATAATTGCGATATTGTTGATAAAATGGCGTAAGAAATGGCCCAAGGGCAGCTGCCACTTGTAATTACTAAAGATCAATAAAGTTAATAGAATTCGTCAATATGAATACATGACTAGGTAGGATAATATTGAGTCTGTTGGCTAATCTACATACCATTTGGTGCTAATTCATGTAACTTGATTGGTATGTGAATTGTAGTGATATTGATGTTGGTTTTCATTGTTGACAGTTGGGGACATGGTCAATAACTGACCGAGTTTTAGCACAAGAATACCTTGGCTGGATGTAACTTGTTTAGTTCTTGACATGTTTACACTAGCTGATGAAGCTCATGGCTTTAGCAATAGACGAGCTTGAGATGAATGTTAACATTACTGTTAAACCATGCTGACTCTGATGCATTTGCGTCACCAAATGACTAGGCAATCTCAAAACCTACAGGGTCAAGAATTGTTGTCAAATCGACCCAGTAGTTTTCACACAGTGGCCAAAAAGGACAGTGACATTTACTTCTGAAGTCGACTAGGTGAATATTTTGTTATTGTGATTGTGCAAGTAGCACTACTTTTTTCATCTTTGTCATGTTTATAGATAAGACGGCATACCATATCGTGGGTTGAATAGCGTATGGTAATCAATCAACACGGATTACACCTCATTATTAGAGCTTTTTTTCTATAGATTGCACATGATATAGGCCATATAGAAATGTAATACAGATTTTACCAATACGCATAGACGAATTAAACTGTACAAAACCTATAATCATAGCTTAACAACAAACACATGACAACACACTATAAACTAGTAACACTAACAGAAAGAAAATCCCAATGCAAACGAAAGCTGCAATTCAACAGATTAAAAATAAATAAATTTTTCTTAACCTTTTGAATGATATGTATATATGCGCATGGAGTAATGACTTTTAGGCCCTTTCAAACAAAAAGCTAAAGGGTTGACAGTTTTATACACTGAAGTAATAATTTTTGAAATCAAAAGTAAATTTTCTGTTCAAGACGATGCACCTTTCTTGTCAACTGTGAGGACATCGCCAGTTTGGTATCTCTCAAAGTAATCAAGAAGATTTCAACTAATTAACAACTTTTCACAACCAGCACTCTGAATAAACTAATTTTCAATTCGTTTTGTTTTAAAATTGAATACAGCGTCAGTGGTAGACTCCAATTGCACTCACAAATAGTTAGGTTAAGAAAAAAGACAACACCCAGGCTCAAAAATTCCTGGCACATCTTTTTGTTCATTCAAATGAGTATTATTGCTTTCGCAAAACTGCACTACATGATGATATAATGGTACCTTTTTACTTTTTAAAACTATCTGAGTTACATGTACCTGCTCACGAATTTTTGATCCCTGTAACACATAGCATTTTAGAAAATGATTTACCTGCTGTTAGTTTTAATGAAAATGTTTAAAATATGTTATTTATGAGGGGTGTTAGGGGTGTGTTCCTCATATGCCCCCCCCCCCCCCCTCTAAATCAACCACACTCTAGATTTATTATTGTTGTCAAGGAGAGGGGGCAATTTAGACCTTGTTCCCCAATTTTTCTAAAACTGGTCATACAACTGTTACTTATAAGTGGCCAAAATGGCCTCGCTAATTGCCGAAAAAATTTGACAGAAATTTGCCAAACAAATAACTAATGGTTTTACATGGCATGAGCGCCAAGCACCACAATAGCCAAGAATGTGCAAACGCTTGATTAGCCAATTAGAACTGTCCTCAAACAGCTATAATGTTGTCTAGAAACCCCATTCAATTGGAATGTGCTCCAACAACTTGATAACTAAAGACGATTAGCCCTGTAGAAGAAGCCATACTATTCTTGTAGATTTTCAATCTGACTGATCTGAACGCTAGGGTTGACTAATGCTTCAATCTATATGACAATTCACCGTTATCGACACAAGTTCAATTTGCACAGAAGTTACATTCTTGGTTTAGTCTCTGATTTTGTGCATTTAGATTAGAAAGCTTTATGGTAGGGGAACAGACATAGGAATATGCCTAGTGTAGTCCATACCTGAAGACGCCTCTCATCTCTGCTCGCCTTCATCTGTTTCTGCATCTCTTTCATGGCCTCCCCCGAAAGCACCACATTCTTCTTCGGGCCCATCTGAAGGAAGACACAGACAAAATCAGTCTAAAATACAAGTTTAAGACCTGGAATTCTGCAAAATAACGGCCACCAAAAACATGTATACAACGATTTTCAACTAATTCATAGAAATAGAATTGATGCAGTATGGCACATGTGAAAAACGTGACAAAGATGCCTTCAGTCACTGAATGAATGAGAGATGACATCAAGATGTAACTTGAAAAGGCAATCACTATTTTACATCTTAAACAAGCAAAAGCCTATAGTAAAGTAGTTCTATGTGTAAATTAGATTAGTGGAATCCATCCCATATGGTTGCCTTTCAACATAGATAAGTTATTTAAGTTTTTGATGTCTCCATTTACATTTGACTTCTGACAACAGCAACTGTTTGTTCTTGGATTGGAAGAGCAAAGATTAAATAATGATATATTGGGATACTGGAGATTATCAGACTGAAATAATGGGTCATCATCATGCAACAGTCACACCAGGTAGTTCTGCTATTATAAATTATTGCATGCTTTCTTAATATAAGGGTAAATTTTACCAGCCCTCTGTTCCAACCAAAATCAAACACCAGATCAATTCGTATTTTAAGAGAAGTCATGTTTATCAAGCACCCGGACCAACCTTTGACTCTCAGTAAAGTTAAACTCTCTGCCACCACCAAATATGTGCATGCTACTTACAGCAGGACTAAGCAAATAAGGTGAAACACTTCCAGACTGGAACAAATTGCAATAAAACATTTAACTTGGTAAGTTGAAAAAATACTCGTACATCAGCAGGTACTGAAGCCACCATTACCGATGCCTCTATACCTTACTTACGCCCACAGCATTGCTTCCGTGACTGCTTAAAGAATCCTGGTAAGAATCGCGACGAGGGCCGTGCCTCTGATGACGCCGATCCTTGATAAATTGTAAGAATTCAAAAAATCAGCCGTTCAAACTCAAAGACACTTGTTATCAACCTGGACTGACCCAGGCAATGTTTGGGAATCATTCATCCTTTACCAAATTGATGGAGGTGATACTACAGGGTAACAAAGTTTTGCCGTTGTACCTCAGTCCATACATCCGTACATCTGTCATCATTAAAAGAGCAAAAGCTGTTTATGATAATGAATGTAGTTTGAGTTGACTAATCTTCAATCAAGTTCCTCTATCTTCTACTAAGTCCCAGTTTGAGTAACTCTATGACTGTGCATTTTGTACAAGTGATTTCTAGTGTTACATCTCAGCAATCATACATTGAAGTAATATATTGTATAATTACAAGATATTTCATTGAAAGACTAATCACTAATATGATACTAATAAACCACTAGACCTAGAGTAGTTAGTAAGTACCTAGTTTGGGTGTGCAGTTATAAATGAACACCAATTATTTTTTTCATATGCCGATTATCATAGACTATAAATTAGAGACCAACTAAGTCTGTACAGGGAACTGAGTACGAATCCTTACCAGTACCACTGTTTGGCCATTGTTTCCCTAACAAATGTGAAGAAAAAAATTGCATGAAAGTGACCAAAACTAAAATTACCTCGTTCTTCATATTAAGGGAAAGTGTGGATCCTGACATAGTCATTATGAATGATGAACTTCAAAATTACCAATCTTCACACAAACAAACTTTTCTCTCGCTTCGAGTTGTATTAGTATTATCATCCAGAATATCCATCCAGAAAAGCGGTTTACTCTGTATCTGACATGATCTCATCATTGAATCTAGAGAACTGACACACATCACCACATTCAGCTCCGTTGGTATTCTAATAGTGAACCAAGTTGCCGGTGTATACCAAACTTAGCAAGTAGCCAAGGAGAGAAGACTTCTCACAAGTTGTAACACACCACACTCATTACGAAATATATTTATTGAAATAACATCACCAAGGCTTTGACTACCGTGGCTAATTTTATGACGAAATAGGAGTTGGGGGCAAGTTTTATGGCATAATGATCAATTTTAGGATCATTAAACTAGTTTCACCAAATTTATTTTTTCATCCATTATCTCATGGCATCTTAGTTCTTACTTTCATATAATTTTTTTCACTTTCGTTTTCTTCATTTCTTCCATTTATGTATGATACATGTTTCTCAACACGTAAATAATTCAATTCATGCAATTTTTTAACAATGCAATACATGACAATAGCCCCACAGGCTTTGTGTCCTAAGCCTTGATCTTTGAAACAACAGTAAAAACCAACATTTCATACCTTAAGAATGTGTCCCTTCAAAATAACCCAATCAAAGAAAATTCATGATTTGTTAGAGTAGACAAATATTGACTCAAATAAAAAAGTGCCTAAATTAACTAGATGGACAAACAATTGAAAGTGAGAGTATCAATGGTGGGAGTTTAGAAATGAACAAAAGTATGGACATGGTGAAACTGAAATTCTCGATATGCATTTGATTTTCCTTCTCTCCCTCACCTCGCTGTCTGAATCTTGGAGAAACACCAGGCTTTGAAGGAGCTCAGGATCAGAGTCGAGATACTGATCATCTGCGTCAAAGCTGCTGTACAAAAGCTCTCTTTGCAAACTGTCAGGGGTACTGGACTCCATTTTGAAGATGAATTCGCAATTTCAACTCCAAAGGTGCCAAAATATATATATCACCCATCCAGGGATTGAACTTCAAATTTAATTATTTCAGGATATCCAAAGAATTTACAAAAAGTCAACCAACCCAACCCTTCGGCTTCTGCCCAACTTATGTTTCACAACAGCAGCGATACCGTGCATGATACTGCTGTGTTCTCCCCATGCATTATTGCTGGACATGGCGTGAGGGCGCTCAAAACCCTTGAGACAAAATTCATCTACAATCTACAATGTAGTCACGAGACAAGATGTCACACACAAGGTTATGAAATATGTACCAGCATCTCAATGAGAATGTGATCGATTCAACTAACATCTAAGAAATCTTAAATTATTCATCATTACAGGAATGTTAATTAATCTGAAAGTAGCAAGCTTTGTGATCACATCAATTGGTTAAAGTAGTTGACCTTCGACCTGCATGAAACTTCAAAAGGTCATGCATGTACCCAATGGTTTGCCTTTAATTTGAAATTAAACTCATTGTAGTCTATGCACGCATCACAACATTCTTTTCAAGTCAATCAAGAGGGTTTATACTTTGAAGGGTCTGAATGACCCTACTTGAAGATGACCCTGAATGTTTGAAACCAGAAAAGTCTATTTTTAAAAGGTCGATTGCAATCTTTCATGAAAAATGGCCCGACTTTCCTGGCAATGCACTCTAACATCCTAGGGCATGTGGAGAGACAAGAGAAATCATTGACCCGTCATAATTATGAAAAGTAGTGCCAATAAATCAGAAATTACCATTGAATTAATGAACAAAGCAAACATGGAGATAACCATTGCCGCATTGGATATACCTGTAATTTATCAAGGCATAAAAGATAAATCATGCCTCCTCACAAAAGGTCACAACTAACCTAACAGGTCTCATAGAAATCAAAAGTGTCTGAATGGGTTCTGTACACAAAGACTGTTGACTTCTGTCATTGATCATTGGCACTGAAGACCAGATATCAAAAGCAGACAGAAGAGACCGGCTTTAGTTGAGCAGTTCAGTCACAGTAGCCTACTTTTGAGTAGACTGATGACATTTAAGCTAATTTGTATTGGCTTTTCCCGTTCTACTCTTCAAGTCAATTCTTTGAAAACAGAAAGTCAGATGGCCAAATACCTTACTTCTTTACTTAACTTACATACTGACACCGATTTCAAAACCTTTTTTTTATCAATAATTCTTGTCTGCGTTATGCATTCAAGATTGTAAAGATGACAAAAAAACCAGATATTCCTTTTAAGAAATCATAAGCATCAATTCTTGAGAAACCAGTACAGTTATAAAACTGCATAAGCCCATGCAGAATGGGCTTGAACATATTATTTTTAATATGGGCATGAAGGCGGATTAAACATTATTAGGCCTTTTCAAATCATGGAGAGTTTTTATACCAATTACATTCTGCATACTGTGGCAATGCGTTCTGGCTATCAAGTCTGGGAGGTTTTATAAAACCTCCTGAACAGGTATATAAGCTTAATCACCAAAACGTCTCGGTAAGCTACCCAAGGAGAGAATTACATTTTTGTTGTAAAGTATACCATATTATACTCGATCAAGGGGGTTGACTCAAAACAACTGCTGAAGTATGACAACCATGCATAGGCATTTTTAACAAACCGTTACAAACTTTGTTTCACCCCTGCTGAGGTTATGGGCCGAGTAAAGTATATGATCTGATGTTATATTCAACAGTATACTGGAAATTGCTATTGTAGTGTACTAGCTGTACGGATATGATATAGAAGTATTCAGAAATGTAAAACTCACCATTTTTGAAAGAAACTATTATCTCAAAGTTTATCCCTCGCAATTTAGTAACTTGATAAAAGTGAGGTTCTAATAAATTATTCATTGTTGCATTTATATTTTTAACCTCTAAGTATTATACAAGTCAATTCTGTGACAATGAGCAATTTGTTTGCAATTTCACCAAGAAGATGATAAGACTTTCGTTACTCAGGTTAAAAGCTAGCAGTATTTAAAGGCCAGCTTTGACAAGAAACCACAGTATATTGAAGCAAAAAAGTTTATTTTAATCTAAATTTCAACCACTCACTCAGTCACTGACTTGTCTTTAGGAAACTTGTCACACAATGAGAAGGAATAAATCATTGGTCAAAGTTCTCTTTCTTCAGTATTTTTTACCAAAATATTCTATCTCTTCTATCCCAAGTATGCTACTCAAACATTTTTTCTCAGGGAACATAAGTAGTTGGGATAGATCTTCTTTCATTGGTTGAACAGACCCTACCCAACTACTGTTACATCTACCGTACATGAATGATGTACCGACTACCGTGGCTTACTCACCTTTCCAGGGATGAGGGATGCCCTCCGCCTACCAACATCTTTGTCATCTTCTTTTTCAGCTTTTTTCCCTGAAAAAGCCCCAAATGGTTGATGAATTGAAATCAACACTTCATGATATGACGAGGCCATAGGAATAATAAGAGTGGAGTAGGGCCCAAATCTGAAGGGCCCAATCTGAATTGAAGTTTGCCATCCTTATCATCACACACATTCTTGAAGCAAGCATGAGCAGCATCCTAAACACACTATATAGGCCTAATCATAATCTGATCTGTGCGAGTGCGAGGACCAGGCAGTAGCCACTCATACTCAATCATAATCATATAAATCAGCGACTGCACTCACCTTTATTCATGGAGATCAGGGGAGGTGCAACCTCTTGATCTGGTTTAGGGCTATCACCCTTATTTGCCTCTTTTTCTGACACATCAGCCATCTTTTCTGTGGACTTTGGCCAGCACAATCAAATGTCACACTGATCACTGCTGCTGTGCCTGTGCCTGTCTGTAGATGTACTCAGCCTCAGTAGGCCTACTCAGCTGGCTCTGCCTCTGGTGGCTGGTCCAGCACCTTACTTTATGCAATCGCTGCTCAAATGGGAGAAAAACAGGCACTATCACTAGAAAAAATAGACATCGACAATTACTGATGGATGTAAGCTTTGGTCGTCCACGAAAACATGTAAAACACTGTAGTGTAACTGTAAGTGTCAAGTTACGCTTGTAATCTGACCGGAAGGCAAGAGGCGGCAGCACCAGAGTGATGTGCCTTGTGAAGATAGTTCGTTCACAGACAGGCCATTTTGAGACAAGTAACGCAAGAAATTACGACTTGATTTAACAAAAACGTATCTATATAACAATCTTTGAATGTTAGATGCTAAAACTTTTCGTGTATTTAGTGATTTTGTTAAGAAGTAGACCTTCAACCTGCGTATTAATACGCGCACCTGATTGTCATGGAGACATGTATACAACTTGCTAAGGCCATGGGAATGATTAATCCCGTTTACCGTCCACCTCCACAAAACGTCCAGCTCACGCACCCCCACCCCCACCCCCACCCCTCCCTAAGGGGAAGGGGGTGTGGGTCGGGATGTCTACTTTCAGACAGGCCAGGTGTCAACATTACAATACATTGTCTCTGTGGCAGCAAGGCTGTGAACTATCTTCTCAGTGGTCACGTCGAGGTGTCACAACCTCAGGTAGGCCAGGCCACAATGATATAACAAAATAATGTCGGGATGGTGGGAGATAGAGTTGCCAATAAGCACAAGAATCTTTCAAACACACAAGACTCAATCTGAAGATCGAAGGCATACATTATAATAACTGTCTTCTCTGTAGCAGGGTCGAGCTGTTGTGTAAGATCTACATTGCACGAGGATGAGACGGAGAATTCGATCGACCATGTTCTTATATTGAGTGTTGACTGGTTCAATATATCAGATCCTACTTGTTGACTTTGAGCTGGTGATCTGTGGGTTAGTCTCCGGTCATGTAATGATGAAGCAAAATACAATTTGTAGTGTCTCCTCCAGGGTTGTGACTGTCTTCGGAGAGTGTGTGACTAACATGCATAAGTTGGTGAATTTGACACATACACATCTCTCCGATTTTCATTATCAAGGTCTGGTTGTGGCAGCATCTGCAATCTCATCAGGTCTGGTTATATCAGCATCTCCTGTCTATCAGGTCTGGTTGTGACAGCATGTTATGGTATGGTTGTTGCAGTCTGTCTCTTCAGGTCTGGTGTTCTGATTTCATGCAATCCCTTTATGAAATTGCTCACCATGGTGAATGTAGAATTTACCATGCTCACCATGGTAAAATATTTCACTGTCCCAATTCTACGTACAATTCACCATGGTGAAGTGCTGTCAGTTTACCATGGTGAATTGTGGATTTACCATGATGAAATTGAGACACATTTTTCCTGAGGGTTCAGAGCAACTGTGATCTGCCAAAAATTACTGTTGTCATTAATGTCAACTCAACTAATTCTTCTTTTTTGCATTTTACGGCATAATCGTGATCATCAGAAACCAGGGTAACAGAATGACAGGGGAATTTGGCGGTAAACGGGTTAACACAAAGGCGTGCCTCACGTTGAATCTCCCGCCCAAAGTAAAATAATCACCGGTGGTAGATGCTGCCCTCTACCCTTAGAAAATGAAACCTCGTACGATTTAGCGCATGCGCAATGATAGCGAACATGGTGGATTGTTTTTGAGGGAAATAGGGCCTTTTATGTAAAATATTTTGGGCTCGTTTGCCAATAAAGAACCGTTCTTTCTCTTAAATTTGATGTTGAGTCTATTCATAAGTTGTTATTGCTTTGTTAGAACATATCTTTGAAGAAGTATCAAAAGCAGCACTGCTTGAAAATGGCGAGTGAAGCTGCCACTTCAACAGTCGTTCCGTTTCCTCGCGAGGTAAGAAGACACAATAGAGAGGTTGCGCAACTGCGTGTACGCACGGGGCATGTCAAGAGGGCTCTGCTTCCTTGGCTTTGTGGTGTGCATAAGACAGTTGTAATTAATATGTAATGTCAGCACATGTTCTTTCTTTAAATTGCTGCCCCGGATAATGAGGGGACACACAAGAATCTGGAAGACAGAATTCCCAGATATTGGTGGGTTACACCACCTACAATAATACATGTAGTTATCAGATTCTGTCATTCAGACTGAGAGTTTAATTATTAAGTTAATTATCCATATCAACTCCAGAAGCTTGTCACCATGCTTCCACTAGATTCCCAGAAGATAAATGTCCAGGAACAGGACCCACAGCATGGTTGATCCGCCCTTGCCTTGCAAACATCCAGTTTAAACCAATTCATAGAGTTCTTATAGGAACTTCCATGCTACATGTATTGTATACATGCAACATCGATAGAGGCTCGCCAGTTGCAACCAGTTAGTAATTCGATGCACAAGTTTTATGTTCCAGTTCTCTGTGCTCAATAATATACGGTATATTGTCATCCAGTAATTTGCTGAAACCTTGACAATCGCAACTTGCACTCATGGTTTTGAAGGAATGGGAATAGTTACAACTTGTTGGCATTATAAAATAGAAAGTTTATAACATCATAGTTTCGCCCCACAAGTAAAATGTCCTTACATTTTCTTGCAGGATCTTGGAGCATTTGTGCCAGACAAGGTCAGGAAGGCTGACAAGAGGATAGAAGATCATCCGTATGATACAGAGGCATGGAGCGTGCTTATCAGGGATGCACAGGTATGATTAAATGTCATGCATATATGGGAGAAAAAACATGTTTCTGACACAAATTCATTGGAATACATGTATAACTATGACTGTGCGATTCTGAATAGGTCGAATGGTTTATTTAACCGGAACCCTTTTGAGTAGGAAGTCTGTGATGTGGTTTCTTTGTTACCTAATATATGATTGATTAATTTATTTTTCATTCCAGTTTTGGCAGATTTCAATGAACCTGTTGTTTTAGTCAACTTATTGATAGTAGTCATATTGGTATATGGATACTGCATACATTTACATGATGACATAGTGCCTTGAACAAGCATACATGTAGCCATTGAGGATAGTTACATGCTGTGATATCAAATTGGTTATATTCTGGGAAATGAGTTTTATATAGTGATGTGTAGCTTCGTATTCTCAAACTTTCAATAACTTTTTCAGATGAAACAAGTTGCAGATGCAAGAGCCGTCTACGAACGTCTGGTGAACCAGTTCCCCAACTGCGGAAAGTACTGGAAGATTTACATAGAACAAGAGGTTTATATCTGTTTTTAAAACTTACAAGTTTGCCAGATTCACTGAGTTCCTGAGCAGCTCTAGCTGTGGTAAGATCCAACCAATTCGTATGGTGCCGTTCAGTCACTTATTACTTCATTGTGTGCTACCTTTTTGGTGTAGGTCCCCTAAAATTGATTGGTTCTGCGTGGTGTGGTTAATAAAGGAGTCAAAGACTTTCTCATTTGATTGAGGTTTTAAAAGAAATTTTTAGAAAAATTCACTGGAGTGAGATTTTGAACTTCCCTCTTTTGGACTGAGGAGCAATTTTGGAGTACAAAATGAAGTAATATGTGGAACTGAAAAGAAATGTTCAGATTTCTCAAAACTGTGTAATTGAAAGTCAGTATTTACAAATAGCTCAGTCCAAATGGGGTTGTCATGTGTAAATGTTTGATAGCAGTTTTTGGACAGTCATAATATGCTACCAGTTCCCAGTTCTTCACTGATCATAGTGGTAGGATTGTCTCAGCTTGTCCAGTTGATGCACTATTTCCCGAATAAAACATTTAAATGCCTGCCCCTTGTTTTTCAGTTATCAATCGAGTTCAAATTTCTTGTATGTCTGTGATGTGTGTGTGCTCAAGTACTGGGGCTTCTGCTTTCTCTTGGGTGTGTTGTGTGTGTTGATTAACCCCATGATGTATAATTAGCCCTAAGACAAGTGTCCTTTCTGTAGAAAATACACATTGGACAGTTCTGTGAAGTTTCTCTGCAGGCCAGTGGACTAGACAGGTGAACTTAGGACTCGGATCTTGTCCACCACCTGAGCAGGGATCAAAGTCAAAATATATCCAATATTGAGAATGTAATTTTCTTTGGGAGACTGTCCTTGACTGACATATGTGTCCGTATAAATGTCCTATCTACAGTGTGTCCCCCTAAAAAACGTTTTCTATGAAACCCAGGAAACATTTGGTGCCAGTTTGTTTTATTTTGACCTGTACTCAGTATTACTATCCTCAATCAGGCTAGTGAGGGACTATCAGTTTGACTGGGACGGGGTGCAGAAAAAATAGGGAAAAAAGGGAAAAAAAACATTCTTGGTCTGTACATTTTTGGTACATTTCTTGAGGGTGTGTAAAATGTAATCTGGCAGTGACCCTGATTGATGTGGTAATGTGTGACAGTTGTTAGTGTACCCACCATCAGTTATAAACAAATGTCGCAAGTCTAAGCCCATTACAAAACAACCCCCCTTCCCCTGATACACCTGATGCTGTTGTACATGTCGGGACTGAAATTTCCCTGCTACGATTACTGTAGCACTTGGCTGGAGATAAAAATGGCCATGTGAAGTGCGAAATTTCAGCCCTGCATGTAATGCTTGTGAGTGTGAGAATTGAATTGAAGCTCTTGTACTACGGTGTGATTAAAAACCATTGTCTTTCAGGTGCACTTAGACATGTAGATTTATTGTACATGTATTATCGATTTTAATATTTTCTACACAATTTTACACTTGTTTAATAATGCATTTATAACTACAATTTTCTACTTTTCTGTATGTTATTGTAGTTTGTTAACATTGTGTATACACTTTGCTGCCATTTGCCATGAGGTGCTACGTAAGATAAACAATATTTTTGAGCGACAAATTCACCTGAAGTACCATATAAAGTAATATTTTTGCTATAAATTCTGTTGATTCCAAATCCAACGAGTTAGTCTTGTTCTATTTCTTTTGTGTCTTGATGCCTTTGAACAATCTGTACGACTTCCTTGGGAGAGGTTAGTTGTGTTGCACAAAAGATGAGGAAATAGAACAACCACTCATTCATGTCATAAGCATCATCAAGGAAGCAATTCTGAGAACACAACTTTGGCTGTGTCTCAGACACTTGACCAATAAGCTTAAGAACTTCTGTTCTGGAGTGAAAAGTTGAAAATGAGATAAAGATGAATTGATTATTTCCAATCAGTTTCTACCCAGGTTGCAAGCCATTACCTCGTGTGCTTGTTTTCAATGGAAACTACACCACCATGGTCACACTCAGTTCCACTTTATCTCATCAAGTTCAATTCATAATGATAATAAACTTTAAAGTTAAATTTTTAACGTCGATTATTATTGCTAAAGCTAATCACTTTTCTGAGTCCATGAATACTTAATGAGTGTATCGTTCAAAAAGATTAGGTTTGAGAAGTTGATCAGTACCATGAGCTGTTCCCACATGTGTACCTGTACCATGTGTTTTACTTTCAATACATTCGTTGTATTTGAATCTTTTGTTGTTGCATTATTGACTCGTCTTGTCTCTTAATTAGTTCAGCAGAACATCCAGGGTGAATAATCAATTGATAATCGGACTTGAAGAGCTGTCTTTCCGTGTCACATATCCAACAACCCTTGTGTATTTGGATGTGGCTTACCCATGGTAACAATCCAATATGGAGGAGTAATCAAATCCTACTGATTGAGTGGAGCCAGTCCTTGCGACCTTGCTGTACGTGTCGGATTGGCTATCCTCATTGACCAGTGTAATTTTTATGCTACTCCCCTTCACATGATAATTGGTATGGAGGAAGCCTAGGATGTCCCCCTCACCTGAAAGTGAGATTATTGAGACCCTACATTCTTTCTGGTAGAATCGTTGGGGTTCATTATAAATCGCCATACAAGTGACAGATTCGTCATGGTTGTTGCCCATATTTCAGTCTTTCCATCCAGAGACGGCTAGGGAGACCCATTACTTTTCAATATGTAGGGCAGACAGAGAAAAAAAACGGCAGCATTACAAAACAATGAGGGCAAACAGTCGGATAAAGCGCTCCAAACATCACACTGGCGTTGAGCGGGATGTCATTTGAAGCAACGTTTTGCAGTATTGAGACTTTGGCAAGGCAGTTAATGCAAACACTGTCTTGGGCTAAATACTTTGAGACTTGACTTCAAGCAGTAGTAAAATCCTAACTGCTGAGGTCATCTTATCAGTAATCTGTGGAACCCTCAATGGCCCCTTTCTGTATAATAGGCATAGGGTCACATGGCACTGTGGACAGTCCTAGTCAATTACTGACTAACTCGTTTATAAAGCCGTTGGTGACATGACTTGGACCCGAGAGGTGCAGCAGAAAGTAGCGCCGATGGCCAGAAGTAGCGACAACTCGCCTTTAGGGGATTCTTGCCCACCAGAGCACGGATTGCAGTGTTGATTTACCATCATTTCTTGCCATCCAGTATTGCAGCGAAGATGTCTGCACGTCCAGTACATAGGGGTATTTTAAAAAGACTTGCACTTAAACCTGGTAACTAAATAATGGAGTTTGAAATTATGATGAATATCAGAATGAATGACACTTGCTTTGAGGATGCCATTATCAAACTAAGCAAATCGATAACACAAGCTGACCTATTGGCCATCATGGAACACTTGTTGATGAGGATGAGGTCATGTAACAGCACTGAAGCGTTAATTAATCCAACTGGTTACAAATGTCCTTGAAAAACACAGGTTTGTTTGAAATTCTATGAATTGAGTTTTACATTTTCATGTAGACTTCTATCACTTCACATGGCTTACAAGCTTGTAGGCCCAAAGTACTATTGGATCAATAAGAAGACCGGATCTATGATGAGGCACACACTACACTGATACAGCAATATTTGGCTTCACTAAAAAAATCACTTCATGCTAATGTTGAGAAAACTCTTTTGTTAACTCAAGTAGTCAGCATTGCCATAGTTTACTATATTGTATTTTTGTAATAAATCCTTATAAATGAGAGAAATTATGTTTTCGTGTGTATTTCTCTCGTTGTTCATCTTCTTCCTATCCTAATATTATCCTCAATGATGGAAAGGTACTGAAACAAGTATTTGAAGTCAGAGAAACTAAATCCTGTGGGAGTCCTCACCTGGTCACTTGTAACAATGACCGGCGGCACTGGTTTTCACTTGGGTGTGCATCAAAACGGGGACAAATGCCTTCCTGCTTTTGTGTTGCTGGACCATCTCCCCTGGAAAACTGATGAGTTTCTCTGGCTTCAAACTCGTTATGTCATACTGGGTAAACAGAAAAAGAGTCAACTTGAGAAAATATCACTGCCTTACCCTGAGAGGATGCGCATAGCTAGTTGTGGCCGGTTTTTTGGTCAGAAGCATATTGGTAGGGGCGATGTCTTTGCTCAAGGACACAAGAGAATATAGTAGCTCAGAGGAGTTTCATCTCACCACACACTGGTTTAGACTATGACCCCAGAATTGTTATTTTAACCATTTGCACAACTGGACTGACCAAGTTTCCTGGACCTCTTTTTCCTTTCCTGGACCTCCGTTTCCTTTCCTCTGTGCAGGCATTGTAGGGACTGTGGAGGGAACCTCATCACAGAAAAGGCATCGTCATTTTGGGTGTCAAGTTTACATTGTTGACCCACGTGGTGCACCTTGTGGGTGAAACGTGGAAAGATGGAAGCGTGGTACGTCAAACATCACGGTATCCACATGCACACATGACTGTTTATGTCCACTTCCCATCTGAAACAAATATTTCTAGTGTTATATCAATTAACCTGGTGGCATGACCATTAAGTGCTTCTTTTGGTGACTGGCAGTAAGGTATGATCATTTTTGGTGAATCCTTCTCGTATGTTTCTGCCCCATCAGTCTGCAATGTTTGTTCTACCCTTTTCCAGATGAAATCACGAAATTATGAAAGAGTTGAGAAGGTAAGTTGTTCATCATGTGAATGATTTGATCATTATTTCCCAAAGTTGCTTAGGCCTTTCAGTGATTACGGTATATGTGTGGTTACATGTACATGGTTCACTGCTCTGCAGCAGTTATCTGATTCATTTTAGTACCCTGGTAGCAACTTCATTGCCACCAGGTCATGCCCACCTGATGAGACAGTTTCAATATGGTTTAACATGCTATTGAGGTGCTGTGTGCAGTTCTACAGACTCCTTCAATTCAAAGTTGTAAAGCATAGATTGTCCAACATAGCGACCCTGACAGTGGGACCCAGACTTCAATGTTGCTGGCTTGCAAGCCTACGAACCTGTTCTGTTATTCTAGAAATGTATTCAGCTTCTCCCAGCTTGGATGGAGGAAATAAACAACTCCATGTGCTGTCCACAGGCTTTTGGTTGACGGTATCATTATTGCCAACTTGTTTCGCTTGCAGCTTTTCCAGCGTTGTCTCATGAAAGTTCTCAACATAGACCTGTGGAAGACATATCTCAACTACATCAGAGAAACAAAGGGCAAACTTCCAACATTCAGAGAAAAGATGGCACAGGCTTTTGACTTTGCTCTTGACAAAATGGGAATGGACATCATGTCATACCAGATCTGGTCGGATTATATTGCGTTCTTAAAATCTGTGTAAGTATAAAGTTATTAGACTGTGTCCTACAGTCTCGTGCAACTTGGGAGTGTACCTTAATCCAACAGTGGTATAATAAAGCAAGTACGCATTTCTCGGATCAGACTGTGGCTTTTGAAATTACAATGTCCAGTGTCTTGTATTGTAACTTCATGAGAATAATATGTCGTTACTTTTGTCTTGAGATGGCCGTTTTGTCATCTTTTGTCACTAAAAAAATCACTTTACACATTGCTCCTGTTCCAGAGAAGCTGTAGGGTCATATGCTGAGAATCAGCGAATAACAGCAGTGAGAAAAGTCTACCAGAGAGGTATAGTTAACCCCATGATGAATCTGGAAACTCTATGGAAGGATTACTGCAACTACGAAAATGTAAGTTGGACTAAATAATTTTGCATCTGGATTTTCCACTTTCGGTGTGATGGGATTGTGCCAGTTTTGGCTAGCTGCAACAGGCCTGGTTGATTATTGATTCTACCTAAAAGTTCACCTATCGAGGTGTTTGCCTAAACATTAGTTGGTTTATAAATGTCGTATGATAAAACCTTTACAATTTTGATTGCAGAGCATCAATCCATTGATAGCCAAAAAATGGACGGAAGATCGTTCACGCGACTACATGAATGCTAGAAGGGTGTCGAAAGAGTATGAAATCATAATCCGAGGGTTAAACCGGACGATGCCGTCAGTACCGCCCCAGAATAATCCAGAAGAAGCCAAGCAGGTTGATTTGTGGAAAAAGTACATTTCATGGGAGAAGTCGAATCCACTCAGGACAGAGGATCATGCTACTATCACAAAAAGAGGTATGGAACGTGTGCATCTAGTGTGGTTGTTTGTGGTCATCGGCAGGTGTGCAGGGCTGTTCCCCGCTCCAACTATACAGAGTATTGACAACATTTTCTCAATGACTGTGCATCTTGGGACGTCTGCATGCCCAGCAAGCTGAGAAAATTCACAAATTACACCGATAAAGATCAATCTTTAATCATAAACTGATTTAGAGAGCATTTTCCTGTTCATCGACTCACTCTCTCCTGTAACTGGACATCTTTGAAGTCATTAGTACGACAAAACGTCTTGTGAATAACATCAGCCTCAATTACTGCAATCTGTGCTGAATGCATCATCTGTCTCTTCCAGTCATGTTTGCGTATGAGCAGTGTTTGTTGTGTCTCGGACATCATCCCGACATTTGGTACGAAGCAGCTTCATACCTCGAGCAGTCAAGTAAATTACTCACAGAAAAGGGGGTAAGTAAATTGTCCCAGATTTCATAGATTCTGTCAGGCATCCCAAAAGGTTGGACCAAATAATTCTTCTCTAAGGGGCAAAAGGACTGTACCTGGCCTCTGAAAGTCTTCTTCTCACTCCTGAAGATGAAAGTTATGTCATATCACATTTGTCTCTTTGAAAGTAATGACCTATTTTACCTTTTAGGATCAGAATGCTGGTAAGCTTTTCGCAGAAGAAGCATCGTCCATGTATGAGAGGGCCATAACCACGTTACTCAAGGAGAACATGTTGCTATACTTTGCATACGCTGACTTTGAAGAGGTGGGTTCTGTTTCTGTACTGTAGATAGTTAAACAATTTTGCTATAAATTGATTGTTTTTACTTTGCGAGTCATTGTGAGAATTTGTTTTTTGTAACTTCTGTTGCGTTTTTGTTGATATAAATTATCACCCACAACTGTTCTTTCAGAGTCGAATGAAGTATGAAAAAGTTCACAGTATCTACAAAAAGCTGTTAGCCATTGAATTTGTGGATCCAACACTGGTAAGTACAGCTTTTACGCTGCTCACTGAATTCATCAGACAGGACAAATCATTTGAATTAGGGGAAACTTGGTTCATTTGGTATGAAGATAACTGTACTTCACTGTGGATACAGATTTTGATTTTATTGCGAGTAAACTAGCCTATTGATCAGTGATCGTAATCAAATCCCTGGTTCTCTATACATCCTATCTTCATTGTTATTTCTAGGTGTACGTTCAATACATGAAGTTTGCGAGACGAGCAGAGGGGATCAAGTCGGCCAGAATTGTGTTCAAGGTGGGCCGAGAGGATCCCAGGTCGAAGTTCCATGTTTATGTGGCAGCAGCTCTCATGGAATATTACTGTAGTAAAGTGAGTTGAACAGCGAGAAGATTACTATGTATTTCAGTTATGGCAAAACATCAGATATGTCACTTCACCTTGACCTTTGGAGCGTAATCTGTTATCTCTTCGAGAAGGCGAAATGCCATTGAGTTGAAATGAACATTACAGGTTTTCCTTACCTGATCAGCCGGTTCCCAGTTAGTGACAGAACCGAAGAAAAAGCTGGTACCTAGTTGAGCTTTGGCTTTTGGAGAAAAGAACTTTTTGTTAAGAATCTTGCATTGGTTGCTGAGAATGGTTCATTCTCTCATCCTTCCTTTGTTTATCATTGTTTCGATTTATTTCAGGATAAAAATGTAGCATTTAAGATCTTCGAGCTTGGTCTAAAGAAGTATGGTCACATTCCAGAATATATATTGGCATATATAGATTACATGTCACATTTAAACGGTAAGAGAAAATGACCAGAAGGTTGTTGTATTTGAACTTAAAGATTTCGTTAAAACGTCAGAATGTCTGCTGCTTGGCAAAGAAAGTTGAAGTGTATCCATCACTATCAGGGGTGTATTCATAGCGTGAGCAGAATTTGATTTGATTTGTTATTTGTATCATTCATGTATACCCTTACAATTTCAGAGGACAACAACACAAGGGTGTTGTTTGAGCGAGTTTTGTCATCAGGTCAACTGGAACCAGAACACTCGAGGGAAATCTGGAGTCAGTTCCTTGACTTTGAGTCCAACATTGGCGATCTGGCCAGTATATTAAAGGTGGAGAAGAGACGGGCACAAGTCATTGAAAAGGTGTGTCTTGGACTAGCATTCCTTTGATAATCAATTGCAGAATAACCACCTGAAGATGCAGGAATTTTGATATCATTACGATGCAAATGCATAAGGTGGTAACCGTTGCTTCTTCTTCTCTCCCTCTAATAGATTTCCATTTTTTTACATATGACCTATTCATTTCCTGTTTCAGTTACAAGAATTTGAAGGCAAAGAAACTGCGCTGCTGGTTGATCGGTATAGATACCTGGACTTGTACCCCTGCTCAACGAGCGAGTTGAAGGCTCTTGGATATAGGGTAAGCACATTCTTCATCCAAAATTACTGCCGATCAGATGAATGTTTGCATGAAAAGCGTGTCCTCTTCTTGCAGAAATGTTTGGCGCAATTTCGAACTTGGCAAACTTCCTATATTCTTGCAAACAAATGAGTGCCGTTTTTTTCATGGTTTAGCTAACGAGACCCATTTCATAGAATCAGACCTACCAGGCTTGTGCCTACAGTCTCCCTTTAAAAGGGTCGAGCTTTGGGATATGAATTTGGATCTTGACACAGATGTCTTTCATTATTTTGGCAGGAGTCGTCAAAGCAGGCAGCCATGCAGATTATGCTTCATCCTGAGTTGGCAGGAGTCAATGACATTGATGAAGTTGAAGCTAAGAAAAATCGTCCGTATTATCCTAAACCGGATACGTCCCAGATGCTGCCATTCAAACCAAAAGCCATTGTCCCAACGGGTGCCCATCCAGTTTCAGGCGGTGTATTCCCACCCCCACCGGCTGCATCAGAACTCATGACCGTCTTACCACCACCAACAAGTTTTAGGGTACGTGAATAACCATGTTCTTTTCACAAAGGGAGGTGCAGACATATAAGATTATCTCATTCCTTAATGACTACTTAAACTCACTCTCATTCCTAAAAGTGTTTCCATGCCTGTGTTAAATTACTTCAAACTTGAGCGATTGAGCTTTTTAGCATTGGGACACCTCAATCTTATAGGTATGACATTTGTATATTTCTCTTTATAATACAATGCCATCAAGACAATTGAATGGCAACTTGAAGAAAAAGAATTTGACTGACAAATGTGATATTAGCTGCAGTAAACTTGAAGATCGCATTGTTTACAATTATGTTACCTTTTCAGGGTCCATTTGTTCTCATTGACAAGTTCATCAAACACTTCCAAGATCTTAAACTGCCCGATGGTAAGTTTCTTTTCCCATTTCTTAGGACCATCTCCATCCTTATCCCAGCTGCTGTAATTGAGACGTAATGCAATTTTGTCTCTGAGTTTTTATGTCATTTTAATACATAAGTTTTCTTCTCCTTGCAGTTGTTCATCCTGTCGAGAATGGTGTGGATCCTGGGAAAATGGACGCCGGAACCCTGTATTCAATCGAAGCTTCGGTTTCATCGCGAAAGCGTAAAACGACGACAAATGCCGATGCAGAGGACAGCGAAGATGAAGAGGCTGTGGCACCACCTGTCAATGACATTTATCGAGCTCGGCAGCAGAAACGTGTGAAGTAGACAGTTATTGTTAAACTCTTCTCATGGTAACCTATAACAGCTTGTTGGATGTTTCACGTCTTTTATGACATTATATCCTTTGTCACACTATCAAAGGTCTGATTATTGATTGGATTTTAGAACTTACTTACATTTGGGCTGGTTTGATTGTGTTACCAAGGGACATTTTAGTTGTGCTACTATTTGGGCGAGGTTGGAATGACTGAAGTGAAGTTCATACTTTTTTTGGACAGAAGCGGATTGGCTCAGAAACCTAATCCGTTCACATCTTGTGTACTTTTCTTCAGAATAATTTGTGTATTTCAAACTGTTGTGAATTTCTTTCCTGCGTCTGAAGTCTTGAACATAACTTGATATGGTAGTGCCTACAGGGTTCAGAGAACTGTATAACGTGGCTCTTTGAGGTGGGCTGCAATTTTAATTGAAATGGTTGTAGGAGTGCTACATAAATCTTAATCACCAAATTGAACATCAAATGAATTTTAAAATGTTCACCTTGTCAAATTGAAATTTCAACTTACTTCAGTTTCGCCAATCAAAGACCTGGTTAATTATTTACAACGAAATCAAAGCAGAACCCAAGCTGGGAGGTCATGACCATGGGACAACTTGGTGTCACAAACCCATTGTCTATCAAACTGCATGCACATCATTTGAACATTCAGAACCAGTCTTAGATTCGTGAAACTAGAGTGTATATGAAATGTATATTTTGGCTTGAAACCGAAAGCAGATTTTTGAAAATCATTAAAATCCATTCAGTCATTTTGTCCGACAGTTCCTTTGCTGTCCAGTGGTAATTTTTATTAAATAAAAGTGAAATTATTTTCTGGAGAAAAAGAATTTGTCGTTTTCTCTTTTAAGAAAGTCTTCTTATATTTTCAACTGGTCCTTTAGGTATTTGTGTTGTTTTCTTGGTTCTCTCTTATGCTGATAGTCTGAACATATGAATCACATGTTTATAATATATCATAGTGGGTGTGGACGATCCACCCATCATTATAATAAGTAGATTAGGGTGCGTTCTGTTGACTCATAACTGTGCCAACATTAATTTCCTAGTGTATAAATAGATGGCAGTACTTGTCATGCATAAATCAATTCCAGACACCCAACCCAGACAAGAACGAATTAAAAACATGACTCATGGTCACAAGGTCACAGATGGTGTATTAATTCGTCACCAGATGGCTGCACTGGTCTGCAGAGAAGACACTGGCTAAATAGTTTAGCAAAGCAGAAATTTGAGTGAAAATTGGTTCTTGATCAAAGACATAAAAGTAGTGTATTATTATGACGTTTTGGTAACCTCAAAATAATTCAGAAAAGCCCCAAAATATATCTAAAAGGCTACATGGGGTTACCAAGTCATCATTTTCAGTACCATCAGTCATCTTGCTTCTATGTTTACGGCTGCACAAACATTCTCTCAGAAGAATATTATTTTCCCTAATATCTTCTAGGGTCACCTGTCTGCCAAGGGTTAACAAGTTTTGTTGTGCACCTTGACAACCAAGGAGTGGCCCAGATAGTGCTGCCATCTAGAGAAGTTTCAATTCAAGATGACTGGAATTCCAATGCATTCTGAGCTCAACACTACATCTTTCAGTTCTTATCACTGTGTATAAATTCACCAAGCTATGAGTCAACGACTTCTTGCAAGGACTTCTTGCTTATTGTCTGTACTAAGCCCGAAGTATTTTTCTGTTGGTTATTTCCTTTATTGTAAAGCAGGCCTACTTGTAAGGATACTATTACTACACAACATATTCACTAGCAAAAATGACTCATTTCCTCAAAAAAGTGAAGACTCATTTAGCTTATCTTACCCTGATGGCATCTCAGGCTTTCCCACCTAATTACTAGTTGGTTAAGAGTACTTTCTCAGCTTCCTTGTCAACATACAGATAGACGCTTTAGTTGCTTGTATTTTTGTCAGCCTTGGTTTCTGATAGCCTTTTATCTTTTTTGTTGACAAATCCTGCGTATTTTGCTAAGAACAATGTGTGATAAACACCAGCTTGGTTGAGTCATGTTGACCACAGGGATCAGGCCTAGGCTTGCACTATCCACACTTAATACTACAAACAGTGAAAGGTATTATAAACTGTTTAATTAGTTTGTTGGCCACAGCATTGGAGGATTTACACGCTTATACACCCAATGACCACCAAGGAGTAATTCTCTCCTAAGCCATTTGACCTGCAGTGATATTTATCCTCAAAATATGAACAAAAAAAGTTCATAAATATATGGTGCATATGCTCCCATTCAAGGGTGACCTTTTTCATATAAAGTCTGCCTTTTGCTGTACTCTGCATGTAACACAAGGATGTCATTTTGGCTCCATAAGTCTTTACTATTTACATATTCGTTATTGTTTTGAGAGATAAAATCAATCCGCACCTATTTTCAAGGCCACTTGGCAGTCTTCATTGGCTGTCTTCTTTTAGGGGGTTAAATTATTCTGTGAAAACGTGATCCTGTCCTGTTCAGATTTTGGCGGTATTTTATTTTATCTGACCCAGATTGTGGTTTGTGTTTGTCAAGTAAATAGGATCTCCTGACCCTCATTTTGTCTGACTATGTGTGAGTTTCATTTCAAGTTTACCCAGCTCCTCTGTGCGTCGCATATGCTTATACACACATTATTTGCACAGGATATTCTATCAGCTTTTCATGAATCAAATATAAAATGGTTGTCACACCAACCAGGCATTCCAAGTACCAAGGCCAAAGAAATTTGTCATGTTTTTCATGGTAAAAATTTCTTAGGTAAAGTTGGCATAGAAGTTCCCTTCCATCTTGAATTAGGGGATCTTTGGTCTCATCCCCTTCCTTATAGTGAGAATTGGAATGGTGCAGCACACTCTGGAATAATCCTACTCTAGCTGGAAAAAATGAAACAAACTTTTTATTTGTGTTGTTAGGAACCTGTGTTGTAGACCATTATCATGATTACTAATACATGTAGTAGGAAAATGTATGAAGGCATCTGATGAAACAGGTTCACATGCACAATGAATACATCTACTGGTTGCCAACCGAGTCCAAAAGCATAGGCAATGTAACATGATGTAAGGAGTGTATGTTTCCTAAAACAGACACACTTCAACTTATTTGAGATTCAGAATGATGTGTACCACTGAGTTGTTCGTTATATAAAAAGCATCCGCCTTCAAAACTGATTTCACTCTAGTTCTTAAATTATATTCCTAGGTGAATGAATTACCTCGTATGCTGTGTGTAGAAGTTGTCAAACTGTTTCAGGGTACCCTCCTGAGGTAATGGCAGAACGGCAATTTAAATCTGTTGACCCATTGTAAGAGCGGTACATACCGGTATTGATGGCATTTTATTTGGACTACTTGGTGTACATACATGATTAATCAGTCATTAAACTTTGTAAGTATTTTAAAATGGTGTCAATTGCTTTATTTTGTTTTCTTGTGCGTCTGCATTCCTGTTCTTTTGGTCATGCAATGGTTCACCATGCCAAGGACAAAATGTCAGTGCAAAGTCTTGTTAAATTGTTGATATGACTCTCTGGAAATGAAGGCTCTGGAGAAGCAGTTGCAGAATTGCACTGCCAGTAAAAAGGAAAAGGATGCATTTTATGAGTTGTTGAGGCAAAATGACTTCTGCACCAACTGTGGACCTAGGAGGTCTCCGCTACTTTATGGAAAATTATGTGAATCGCGTTCCAAAGAAAAAAATTATAAAGCAATGTTTTTGCCACATGCGGGCATGCATGCTAATGGTTGCAACATTACACTGTGTTGTATGGGATAAATGGACGTCTCTGCCAGTTCATTGTACAGACTGTCTGGTGATTCACCAGTGATCAATATAGTTGCACTCCCATGGAGAATAATGATATCAGATTTATTTTCACCACTGATGGCAGTAGCTATTCTGAGGACATCAGGGCTAGGCTGGTTAGTGTGCGGTGAAAGAGAGCTATAACAGGAACCACAGGACTGACATATGGGGTAGAAGCTTACTTTAACCAGGGAAGTTTTACAGTGTATTTGTGTGATGTTTAAACACAGTGTGTTAAAACTTTCCTGCTTAAATGACACCATTTGAAGTCATAAAATGTAACGCTGAATTCTTGTTGCCTGTTTTGCCATGTCAGATGTAACGTTACTATGGTTACTGACTTCTACAAAGGGCAACATGTCTTCCTATTACTTGATGAGACCTGAAAGGGTTATGTTTTATTTGCTAATAGTTATCGCAGGTATATTCCTGTTTACCACTTCATCTGTGCCACTTTGATAATAACACAGCTGAAGTGGTGTAAAGGCAGAACACACTCCCACATTTTAGTTCTGCTAAAACTGGAACAGCATTACCTCTGAACAGAAGTGGTGTAGATTATCTACACACAATACAGACATATTCTTGGTCTTGTCAAAATGAAACACTCTTTTTCTATATACATGTACTGTAAAGTGACATAATCAAAACATTACTGTGTTATGGTTACTGTTGCTCCATGGTATGTTATGTCCTTGCTGGCATTATCCCCAAGCCTAATGTAAGCTCTACCAAAATCTAGGCCTATTAACAACTGAAAGTAATATAAATCATCTCCTGATTTTTATGTGAACTTAGATAATAATAAAAAAATGATAAGCCTGTTATGTTCATAATTGCAGATTGATAATTTTGTATTTATGGCCTTACACTCTGGACGCAGTGGACTGGCCTCATCCTGTCGCCATGAAGGAATGCCAATCAGGATGACGAAATGGACAGTACAGGAGTCTAGTTGGCCGCCTCTCTAAATTAGACTCTGACAGATTGCTAAAGGTCTCACATCTGCAAGGGACACCACTCGTGGCCTGGGAATGTGTGACACTTTGGCCTGCATGCGTTACGGCTTGATCCTTGCTCCACACCCAGCTAGAGCAATGTACCTTTCCAGAAGAACGTTTGGTCACCACAGGGCAGAAGACCATTGCCCCATCCCGGCCTACTCGGGGACTAGATATTATGAGCAGTTTATCATGACTCAACGTTGTCAACCGTGAAACACCAAAATGGTTGATATATTCCCTATCAAACTGCCAACTCCTAGTCACCATCTTTCAACAGGAATATTCAGCTTCAGGTTGCATGATTACACAATCTTGCACATTTAATTTATGATTGACTAATTAGTGCTAATTAATTGATGACCTAGGCTGTAATGGTATTGATTATTGGATTCCTCATGTTGCATTATATCAACATGGAAATGGATGTTGAATCAGGGGCTGCAGTGTAACGTTTTTGGTTGTTCTCCATATTTCAGAGTTTCCATACATTAGACAATAGACAGCCGAGACCATGTCGTTGTAAGTGCCCAGACCCATGTGACAACTCCACCCACCAATCCCGACCACCGCGCAATTCTTTTTAATTAAAACGGACCTTTGAATCAGTGGCCGATGCATTTTCTGCCCGCCGATTTGAGAAGACAGTACGTTATGTTCTCGTATGAACAGTGTGTACAGAAGGTCACACTCCGATATAATTGAGGAAGTGAACTACTTACCAAAGTGTTTCAAATTGCAGTGACATAGTTTTGCCCATCATGACATTTTCCTAATGGACAATTAAATGGATATAACAAAATAACGCAGACACAATGGTACATGCTGGGACGCGGATATAGAAAGATCTCCGCTCGGGTGGATTTTTAGAGTAACCAGACTTTAGAGTAACCAGACTGCAGAGTAACCAGACTTTATTCTGGTTACTCTAAGGTTGGATCTATATATAGGATGACGAAATGGACTGCCACGAGAGTCCGACACATGGCTTCAGATGTTTCATGGACAACGTCACAATCTAGACACGTCACGCGACGAAAATGAAGACGGGGTTCTATGATTGTAGTTGGTTTCCTTCGCCATTGGTCTCAGGATGGTACTCGAGGCACCACTTTCCATATTGTACCACCACCTGTTGAAAATTGATATGGCAACGTGCGCAAGTGGCTGGTATGATTTAATGAGTATCAGGTGTTCGCAATTTATCCCGGTTTCAGGGGGAATGAATATATACTTTGGTCTGAATGGTAGGGCCTATACTTGAACGAAATTTATCAAGTGGCCTTCAGAGGGGGAGGAGGGGCGAGATAGCCCAACACTGCGTCCGGAGGGTACCACTTTTAGTGTGGCGTTCCATCGTTTTGACATATGATGCAATATTGCCATAGACTGCAAATATCATCAACGATACCCACATGACGAACCAAGCCATAAAAGAGACAAGGCGAATGTCAGTTGCCTAATCAAACCTAGTTTATTGTTGAAGAACATCAATCGGAAGTTCCATGAAAAAATATACCCGTACAAAGATATAACAGAATAGGGGAACAATTCTCCATCAAAACATCATACGGATAACTTCTATATTAAAGCGAAGACTTGTTTAGTATCACTAGATTGTATACGTCATTATGTGCCTGTACATGTACCGTCAGCTACAAGCCAACCATACTGCATAGGCAGATTATATTTCAGTTGTTACTATACATAAGCTTGGTGTGCCGAGACGCTGCAGTGACCAGATGATTAACAGCATCTCCATCGAAACGAGGCAAAAGAACACCGGAGTATTGGAGAGCACCATTATTAGGCAGACGTACATGTAACTTTAAATGCAACTAAAAGCACCAACCATAGTACCACAAGCTGTATACTGTTACCGGACAGCAGGTGACGAAGGCCCCAGACCAGACCACATTGTGAAAATATTGATCATTACTAAAAAGGACCAAATATTTGAGTATCACAGAATGTATTATGCAGGTTAACGATACGAAATGGGATTTTTCTTTAAATGAGAAAACATTTTCGGTAGAATAGGCATTTTTTGTAAGGATATTTCCTCTAAACCATCAATGGTTGATTTAAACAACATTTGCTAGTTTAGAGAAATTCACCCCATTTCGACACTTTGCACTTTTGAAAGACCATCATTGCATAATTTGATATACGGCAAGTCCATTGCAGTAATCATCATTCCGTTCTTGACTAGATACAATGTTCTATACAGATCTATTTTGTTCAAGTCTCATCATTAATGCCTTTAGAGTCCTACTGGTCGGCCTCTTCCTCCTCTTCGTCGAATTCACCCTCCTCCTCGGCGGTGGCGTCCTGGTACTGTTGGTATTCAGACACCAAGTCGTTCATGTTGGATTCGGCTTCAGTGAACTCCATCTCGTCCATGCCCTCACCAGTGTACCAATGCAAGAAAGCCTTACGACGGAACATAGCGGTGAACTGCTCAGAGATACGCTTGAACAGCTCCTGGATGGCGGTGCTGTTACCGATGAAGGTTCCAGACATCTTAAGACCACGTGGTGGGATGTCACAAACGGCAGTCTTGACGTTGTTGGGGATCCATTCGACGAAGTAGCTGCTGTTCTTGTTCTGGACGTTCAACATCTGTTCGTCAACCTCCTTCATGGACATGCGGCCACGGAACATTGTTGCAACCGTAAGGTAACGGCCGTGACGTGGGTCGCAGGCAGCCATCATGTTCTTGGCATCGAACATCTGCTGGGTGAGTTCCGGGACGGTGAGGGCACGGTACTGCTGGCTTCCTCGGGAGGTGAGTGGGGCAAATCCAGGAATGAAGAAGTGAAGACGTGGGAAAGGAACCATGTTGACGGCAAGCTTCCTCAGATCAGCGTTCAACTGACCGGGGAATCGGAGGCAGGTGGTGACTCCGGACATGGTGGCAGAGACGAGATGGTTGAGATCTCCGTATGTTGGGGTGGTCAGCTTCAGGGTACGGAAGCAGATGTCATAAAGAGCTTCGTTATCGATGCAGAAGGTTTCGTCTGTGTTCTCAACCAGCTGATGGACTGAGAGAGTGGCGTTGTAGGGTTCAACAACTGTGTCCGATACCTTTGGTGATGGTACAACGGAGAATGTGTTCATGATCCTGTCTGGGTATTCCTCACGAATTTTGCTGATAAGTAGTGTACCCATACCAGATCCGGTACCACCACCGAGGGAATGTGTTAGCTGGAATCCCTGAAGACAGTCACAACTTTCAGCTTCTTTTCGCACAACGTCAAGAACAGAGTCTACAAGTTCTGCACCTTCTGTATAATGTCCCTTAGCCCAGTTGTTTCCAGCACCACTCTGACCTGTTGGGTAGAGACAAAAGGACAATTAAAGTAAAGGTTGGTGTCACAGAGATGGACATTTTAGGCAAATGTTCCTTGATAAAAAAATGAATTGATTATATAGTATAGTTTGCAAGGAAATACGCGTGTAAGTGAGCATGCAAGAAACTTGGATGACACCAGGACTGGAGCTAGTACTCGCTATTCAGTATACCCATCAGCAATATATACCTCAAATAATTACAACATTCAGCATGTTAGCCTACCCAGTTTCATCAGTGTTTGAATGAATCGATGATGCCTTAAATGGAATTCCATCAGGAAACTTGAAACTTACCAAAAACGAAATTGTCTGGTCTGAAGATCTGTCCGAAAGGTCCAGACCTCACGGAGTCCATGGTTCCCGGCTCGAGGTCCACCAATACGGCACGTGGAACGTATTTGCCTCCTGAAAAAAAAAGAAAACGGTTTTAAACTTGAGAATATTATTATCTCTGCTTCTCGTCCTCGGGGTCTCATCATGTAGCACTCTCCTTGGTTGTCTCTCTCGGTCTATAGTATGGTAACGTTGTGATATAGGAGCAACGTTACACGTCTACGCATTGCACATCTTTGCGTCAGAAAGGGGAAGTGAGATGGGGAAGAAAGAAGATACGGACGGCTGGCGTCTGAATGTTTCCCGACTCATCATCTCCTGTACCTCGGGTCATGGCAAGGTACGCACAGCACCGCGTAGTAACGGTGTTTGTTTAGGCTTACCTGTGGCCTCATTGTAGTAGACGTTGATTCTCTCCAACTGAAGGTCTGAGTCTCCATGGTAGGAGCCTGTGGGGTCAATACCGTGTTCGTCTGAGATCACTTCCCAGAACTGAAACGAAAAATAGGCCAGTAGATTACCATAAGGTATGCTCAAGTGAACGAGGATGCAAGAGGTTACCAGCAACTGAACTGGTCAGATGTGACATCTCTCACAACTTGCGCTAGCGGCTTTGAGGAATGATACTGCTGACAATACTGTCTCAAACTAACTTCAAGTATTGCCTATTCTTAATACTCCTACGTCATGAAATATCGAGAGGCGGAGTACTATATTGAAAACAACTGGAGCCAAGATCTTCTGCGTCTGGCCAGAGCAATAGATAGATCTGTAAATACTAACATTAGGGTAAATTTGCAATGTAAATGTAAATTTGCAATATTATATGTGTTGAATTTACATGCCCTTTGCACAGTGTAGCTTTTTGGCGAGGTGATATGATCTGATAGTCTGATCAGCCCGCTTGTAAAACTATGGATAACTGTGACTCACAACATATCCGGGCTCGTAATTTGTTCGCGTTCGCCGGAAAATCGTTAATGCTTGGAGCCAACAGCCGTGGTGACTCATATTCAGACCCAGACATATCAATAAAGCACTCGAGTTCAACAGATGGAAACGATTAGGCTGTAGAATAGGCGTATTGTAGGCCTATACCAGGCATGAGCGACAGCAGTACAAAATTGTTTCGATGCTCCAAATGAAATTATTACGGACATACATGTTGTACCTATATATACAGACTGTCCCCCTCAACAGTCATAGTCACAGACACAGTATATATGGAGTGCAAACGGCCAAATTCTCTACGCCTATCTTTATTTTTGCGATTCATGGGATAATGGGCTGTAGTGACATTCCCGAGTTCCCCCAGCCACCCTTCCCTCACCCCAGCCCTCTGTCCTGCAATGCTCTCGCCGGTCATATTGTACCTCCTAGAAGCATGAACACGATGAAAGGACTTTGCGGTCTCGGGCATTGTTGGGGGTCTTGTGTGCCAAGATGCCCCCCGACATTGTCAAGCTCATGTCCACGACTAAACAATGGCTATTGTCCACTTGACGGTTTTTTTCTTTATGAGCCGCTTGAGACGTCACTGCATAGTCCCATGCCTGCGCAAACAGAGAACGACAAACGACAAGGTCGGGTCAGCCTAATTTCTCATTTCAAGGCCTCATCTAAACAAAAGCGAGGGAAAACATCTTTCTAACGGCTCGGCCTATATCAATGGCGGCAGCTAGGAGCCAGTTCTATCCGGTAATACCATAGAATTTAGAAATAGCTTCTCCGCTTAGTCATCACGTTGCAGCAACCCAACATCTACTCCCCCAAGCACCCAAACCCATTATTCAAGCAATTTCCCAATATTGGTTTATAACAGGCGGGTGAGTCAAGCGCCAGTGTTCGGGTAATACATACATCGGCTGCCACGCAACCTGAAATATTTCTCTGGTCTCGCCTTCGGATCGATATTTCGCTTTCAGCGTTCTATGTTCTTCAATCATGCAATGACATGTCTAGATACATCAACAAAGCAGCAAATAGAGAAGGGGGAATGTCGGCCTTACCTTAGCACCAATTTGGTTGCCACATTGACCGGCTTGAAGGTGGACAATTTCTCGCATATTTGAAGATGTTTGTTTGGAGAGAGAGCCGGATGGTTGTTCACGGTAGGTATCCTAAGCGCAAAGTGAGGAATGCAGGCTTGGTATGGCTTTTATAGGTCGTGGTAATTGCTCTAACACATGACCGGCTATTACGCATCGAAGATAGATGAATAGAGCATGATTATTTACATCACGATTATATATACCAGTAATAATGAAAATCATTCCTTCATCTTCAACAAAATTGACAACTCTGTCCGTCAAAATACTTCCAACCATTTGTATAATGTCCAGTGTATAGCTTGGCCTAGGCCCTTTATAACGAGACAATAATATAATGCTATATTGATAACAACGCAATTTAAAAGAGACCATGCAATAGCATCTCTCCAAATTTCTGATCGTGTGACACTTTCGTGTCAAAGGACTTCACTGTCCCCTAAAACTTTCTTTTAAATCTTGCATGTAGCCAAAAGCGTGTATTCTACTGCTTCTCTCACCAACACGTTGGAAGCATTCCTAACTTCCTTTATAGCGTTAAGTATTTTTTTGTTTAGCGCCTACCAGTATATATAAAGGATGGTACCATGACCGCACCCCCAACTACAATGTAATTCCTCAAGGTCACTGAATTGTCTTCGTTGTTCAGTGAACTATTATTTCTGCCACGTCATACATTGGACGTCATCCCCGATCCCCGTGTCCATGCTGGCTCTAATCGCCACACACCAAAACCATCTCCTCCTAAATCAGGTGGTGCATCCTGAACCGCATGTTCTTATACTCCCGTTAGCATTGAAGGGTAAATTTTGATCAGATACAAAAACCTTCTTGTCTTAGATTTTATCAACATTTGCTGATTTCAGATAAAGACAGGTATGGTAATCGTTTGCCTGAGTTCACGTATCTCATAATATTTGAAAAAATTCAGTTCTTTGTATCAAAAGCTCCGAAAGACTATAAGCTTATGCTATTATGAAATTTTGGCGCGTGAAACTCTGTTCCATTGTCCGTCCAAGTCGTGTGAGAATTCTTGTTGGCGCGCTTTCAAGAAACTATTGATATTCTTGCCATCTCGCAGTTTTTTAAGTATACATAACCTACAGGACCTCACAATCCGGAACAATATGGTCCACGGACCACATTTGATTTCTATGAAGGAATCTGTGGGCATTGGAATGCATGGATCAAAACCTGACATTACTGGTGACCTGGGCCATGAAAAGGGAAATAATAGGCCATTTTCACAACCTACTGTACAATGCAACCTGTTCGTGTCGACAATGGTGGTGGATACGACAATGGTGGTTGATACTTGAACTTCTGACCTTATGTGGGACGTTACTATGACAACGGTCTTTATGGCAAATTTTCCCGCATTTCGTGCCAAATCAAATTCTCATGTTATATCGCAAGTAACCTTGTGTATTGTTCGTGCCGTTATGTTCTTTTGGATGAGAGACATGAAAACAGGTTTGGGATGCAACACTTTCGTCAAGATAACTGTCACACATAACAGATGAAGAGAGATGTGTAACTTGTGTAACTGAGTGCAATTTTTATCTTGTCCGCCTGGTTGTGACTTTGGTCAGTATTCCAATAACGTCTCAATATATTGACATCCTGAGATTCAGGGTTTTCAGCGCGGGGGTGGGGGGTGACGGCCGGTATGGATACAATATGAACTGTTCGTTGGATGCAGTGCCAAATAAGTTGTTGGAGATGGGCAATGCAATGGCGACTCTCCAGAGACAACTGGCAAGGCACACTGATAAAACTATGGGGAGACAATCCAGGGGATGGACCAAATTGACCTGTCCATACCATTGGCCTGGGGGGCAGCGCCGAAACATCCTGGGAATCTGCAGCATCCAAGATGCAACAAGAACTTCCTTGTCCAGTCAGTTGGTGTCGTGCCAATGCACGTTGAAGTTCATCAGCCTTATTGATGAAAGCGCTATTGTGTAACTTCTTCCGGTTCATGCGAACAGGACAGAACTTCACACCCAATTCTTAAACCGAAAGAGGATGAAATCCTGAGATTCAAAGCTTCTCGCCTTCTTTCTCCTTTACCATTTGCACCAAGCAGTATTTGGTAGGCCAAAGCTGTCAATATTGCAAATGATCACACGAACTAAGACAACTTAGTTTCGTTAGTTTCCTCTCAAACCAAAATGCAATATTGTCTACAACTTTTGAAGGCTGACCACAGGGAAACGATAAACTCTCTTCGAATGTGCAGAGAGGTTGCTGTTTACCTTCGAGAAGAACAACAGACGATTTAATTTACCATTTACAATTGTCCCTTTTTATTGTATACAAAATGCAGACAAAGAGGGGTTTCAAACATGCACTTTCCCCCAATCAACCGAAGATGCACATAACGTCAACGTAAGTGTTCCCAAGCAAACCAGAAGAAGGTACATGAAGTCTCAGACTTTTTGGTCCATTCGTCATGTATGTTGGGGAGAAAAAGTTAGTTGAATCCCGGCTGGCCCGTGAGGTGGCCGAAGACAAACTAACTTTTCACCCCAACATAGTATAAGCCATTGTTCAAGTTTAAGAGCGTCCGATTTTAAATTTTACAAGTAAGAAAACATTTTGAGAGATAAGCAATGGGCTATCATCAATTGTTCATTAAGTTCTTGCAAAATTCAAACATTTTCTAAGGTCATTGTCATTGGATTTCGTCAGATTGGATGGTTTCGAACTTAAGAGTCCTACTGGTCAGCTTCTTCCTCCTCTTCGTCGAATTCACCCTCCTCCTCGGCGGTGGCGTCCTGGTACTGTTGGTATTCAGACACCAAGTCGTTCATGTTGGATTCGGCTTCAGTGAACTCCATCTCGTCCATGCCCTCGCCAGTGTACCAATGCAAGAAAGCCTTACGACGGAACATAGCGGTGAACTGCTCGGAGATACGCTTGAACAGCTCCTGGATGGCGGTACTGTTACCGATGAAGGTTCCGGACATCTTAAGACCACGTGGTGGGATGTCACAGACGGCAGTCTTGACGTTGTTGGGGATCCATTCGACGAAGTAGCTGCTGTTCTTGTTCTGGACGTTCAACATCTGTTCGTCAACCTCCTTCATGGACATGCGGCCACGGAACATGGCAGCAACGGTGAGGTAACGGCCGTGACGTGGGTCGCAAGCAGCCATCATGTTCTTGGCATCGAACATCTGTTGGGTGAGTTCCGGGACGGTGAGGGCACGGTACTGCTGGCTTCCTCGGGAGGTGAGTGGGGCGAATCCGGGCATGAAGAAGTGAAGACGTGGGAAAGGTACCATGTTGACGGCAAGCTTCCTCAAATCGGCGTTTAACTGACCAGGGAATCGGAGGCAGGTGGTGACTCCGGACATGGTGGCAGAGACGAGATGGTTAAGATCTCCGTATGTTGGGGTGGTGAGCTTAAGGGTACGGAAGCAGATATCGTAGAGAGCTTCGTTGTCGATGCAGTAGGTCTCGTCGGTGTTCTCAACAAGCTGATGGACGGAGAGGGTGGCGTTGTAGGGTTCAACAACAGTGTCTGATACTTTTGGTGATGGCACGACGGAGAATGTGTTCATGATCCTGTCTGGGTATTCCTCACGGATTTTGCTGATGAGAAGTGTGCCCATACCGGATCCGGTACCACCACCAAGGGAGTGTGTGAGCTGGAATCCCTGAAGGCAATCACAGCCTTCGGCCTCCTTTCGTACAACGTCAAGAACAGAGTCTACAAGCTCAGCACCTTCTGTGTAATGTCCCTTAGCCCAGTTGTTTCCAGCACCACTCTGACCTGTTAGGAGGGGAGAAAAAGAATATTTAGTTTTGGAATGCAAATATCACTCGGATATACATTATCAAAATGCAGCAAGGGGACTGAACAAAACAGATTCCCAACATTAGATGATTGTGGCGCTGTGCCCTATTTTGACAGGGGAGACATGTCATTAATTTTAGCCATGACGGCACCTTTTTGTCTAGCTTAACTCAACATGATTCAGCGTAAAAATGCAGATTCTAGTAGGATAGGATGTGACCTGGGTTGTGGACTCTCGGACTGAAGTCCATATTTCTGACATTAGGCGATTCAGTTATCATGTATGCAAGCTTACCGAAGACAAAGTTGTCTGGTCTGAAGATCTGCCCAAAAGGTCCGGACCTCACGGAGTCCATGGTTCCTGGCTCAAGATCCACCAATACGGCACGTGGAACGTATTTGCCTCCTGTGGCTTCATTGTAGTATACGTTGATTCTCTCCAACTGAAGATCGGAGTCTCCGTGGTATGTGCCGGTGGGGTCAATGCCGTGCTCGTCTGAGATGACTTCCCAGAACTGAAGGGATAAAATGATTAAAACGTATTTACATTGGCAATCAAGGAGTAAAGGAGTTAATTTGACCATGTTACCATGGTTACGCTGACAAAACAAGTTAACAAAACTGCCAACGTCAATGGTTGTGCATTTACGCTAGCACACGTAGTGAATTCTCAACCTCTCTAATAGTCAACGATTTTGGTCCAGTTCCAGATCGCTAAGGGCAACATTCCACTGGCTGAGTTGAATGGATCTTTTCATAATGTCAGTTCAGGCGTGACGTCTGCCCAAGCTGACAGACCTGTGCACCAAGGACAACACGATTTGGTCCATTCACTCCAACCAGTAATTCACTATGTAGGCTATTCTTTAGCACTGCTTTTCGACATATACAATAGAAATCAAAGTTTGACTGAGGATTTGTGATTGGGGACAATGACAACAAACTTATCGCCCGTATTGTGCAACTATTTGGCGCAAAAATGCCAACCGTTTTAGAGGTGGGAGAGTACAAAGACTGAACCCCGTAGGAATAGGAGTTAGATGATTCGGAGCCGAAAGCAAAAAGTTTGTTGACGCCCTTGACAACGAAATAATTTTGACAACAAAACCAACAGATTGGGGATTTGTGCTAAAAATATAGGGTTCTTGTACCCAATCTTGAAAGCACCTTTCGGAAGCCAATTAGGTTGGAATGTGTTAAGGTGAAACTAAACCGACTCTATTTTGCCAATCTTAGGACAACCAGAACCCTATCAAACGCCAAAAAGACGATTTTCGAAGGCCATGCAGGCCAGAGATGACAATGTCCTCCGGATAATGCTTTCCCATTTTGTTGGTTTTGGATGAGTTCTGGTGTTTCTTAGATTGGTAAAATGGTGTCACTTAAGTTTCACCTTAATTAATAGAACGAAAGTCCCATTTTATGATGAGACGAAAACGTCCCTGGCACTAACCGGTCAGTCAATCCCACTCGATCTTGCCCTTCATGAATCAAAATTCCCCCAAATTTTTACTAAATATCCATATGAGTTCCGAAATAATATAACGGGTGGAATATCAGAAATATTTCTTACCTTGGCACCGATCTGGTTGCCGCACTGACCAGCCTGAAGATGAACAATCTCTCGCATTTTGTTGGTTGGGTGTGGATTGGGACTGGGGTTAGTTCCTTGTCTTGTTTCTTAGCGTGAATGGTGCTCGATTTACCTGGTTACCCCACTTATAGGTTCGGGTCACGATAATCGCCTTTCGTGGTGACGAAATGGGAAAATTATGTAATAGCCATTCTTAGCTTGTTCCAACGGAAATGATTGTTTGGTTTATTTTGCCAACCGTCGCCATGGACCAAGTCCACGCGGTTAACAGTTTGGTTTCTTGGGGTTCAATTAAAAAATCGTCCATCATGAACTCCCTCCTGGATAATATTGGGCTTCAGGTGTGCATGGTGGGAAAATCTGTCAGTTGAGATAAAGTGTCCGAGACAACGGATCTATGTGAGGTATTGCCAGTAAAGATTTCGGGTCTCTATAGAACTACGCCTTAATTCGTCACCATAAAATGTGAGACTTCTCGCTCTCAAGGGGAACTTAAAAACTATTACACTAGATTGGGCTCCAGGGAATGAGCGGTTAACTTACGGATATATTAGGGATTCAGGGCTTTTTGGTATGTATATTAGGGTCAAAGAACTTTGGAAACAAACCACTATTTCGTTTGGTCTAAATTTCCGGGGGGCCTCCTCAGGCCTATGCACACATCCTTTCAAATCATTCGTCGTCGCCAAGGGCCTAAATCTCACACCAAGGGGTAACTCAAACTGATCGATTACGACTGGCAAAGCTTGTTTAGAAATCCTGATAAATCTTTATGCTGTATGGATTAATACTACACAGGCATAGTTACCATTGACTACAAATAAAACCACACGGAACCTCAGCATCATTGTCCGAGATGAGCACAGTGACCCTCGACGAAAATGATCAATATCTTGGTAAGGACTAAGTTGATTTTGACAGTATTCTTCCCTGACTATCTCTACTGCTACACCAATATCTTGGTAGAGACGAAGTTGATTGTGACAGTATGCTGGACTATCTCTACTACTACACCCGTATATTGGTAAGGACCACAATGATTGTGATAGTATGCTGGACTATCTCTACTGCTACACCAATATCTTGGTAGAGACGAAGTTGGTTTTGACAGTATGCTGGACTATCTCTACTGCTACACCAAGATCTTGGTAAAGACGTAGTTGATTGTGATAGTATGCTGGACTATCTCTACTACTACACCCGTATATTGGTAAGGACCAAAATGATTGTGACAGTATGCTGGACTATCTCTACTGCTACACCAATATCTTGGTAGAGACGAAGTTGGTTGTGACAGTATGCTGGACTATCTCTACTGCTACACCAATATCTTGGTAGAGACGAAGTTGACTTTGATAGTATGCTGGACTATCTCTACTGCTACACCCGTACATTGGTAAGGACCACAATGATTGTGACAGTATGCTGGACTATCTCTACTGCTACACCAATATCTTGGTAGAGACGAAGTTGGTTGTGACAGTATGCTGGACTATCTCTACTGCTACACCAATATCTTGGTAGAGACGAAGTTGACTTTGATAGTATGCTGGACTATCTCTACTGCTACACCCGTACATTGGTAAGGACCACAATGATTGTGACAGTATGCTGGACTATCTCTACTGCGACACCAATATCTTGGTAGAGACGAAGTTGGTTGTGACAGTATGCTGGACTATCTCTACTGCTACACCAATATCTTGGTAGAGACGAAGTTGATTATGACAATACGCTGGACTATATCTACAGCTACACCAATATCTTGGTAGAGACGAAGGTGGTTGTGACAATATGCTGGACTATCTCTACTGCTACACCAATATCTTGGTAGAGACGAAGTTGACTTTGATAGTATGCTGGACTATCTCTACTGCTACACCCGTACATTGGTAAGGACCACAATGATTGTGACAGTATGCTGGACTATCTCTACTGCTACACCAATATCTTGGTAGAGGCGAAGTTGGTTGTGACAGTATGCTGGACTATCTCTACTGCTACACCAATATCTTGGTAGAGACGAAGTTGATTATGACAATATGCTGGACTATATCTACAGCTACACCAATATCTTGGTAGAGACGAAGTTGGTTTTGACAGTATGCTGGACTATATCTACAGCTACACCCGTATATTGGTAAGGACGACAATGATTGTGAAAGTATACTGGACTATCTCTACTGCTACAACATTATCTTGGTAAAGACCACAATGATTGTGACAGTATGCTGGACTATTTCTACAGCTACACCAATATATTGGTAGAGACGAAGTTGGTTGTGACAGTATGCTGGACTATATCTACTGCTACACCAGTATATTGGTGAGGACCAAGTTGCTTCTGACAGAATGCTGGACTATATTAACTGCTACACCAGAATATTGGTAAGGACTATAGTGAATGTGACAATATGCTGACACTATGCTGGACTATATCTACTGCTACAACAAGATTTTGGTGAGGAACGTGTTGATTGTGAAAGTATGCTGGACTATATCTACTGCTCGACCAGTATCTCGGAAAGGACCAAATTGATTGTGATAGTATTCATTCCGGACTATCTCTACTGCTACACCGTCATTTTGGTAAGGACGAAGTTGATTGATACAGTATGCTAGACTATATCTACTGCTGCACAGGTATCTTGGCGAGGATCAGGCGCACGGTGATTGTGACAGTATACTAGACTATATCTACTGCTACACCGGTATCTTGGCGAGGACCATGGTGATTGTGATAGTATGCTAGATTATCTACTTCAACACCACAATCTTGGTAAGGAGCAAGTTGATTGTGACAGTATGCCGGACTATATTTATTGCTACACCAGTATCTCGCGAAGGGCAAATGTGATTGTGCGAGTACGATGGACCATATTCACTGCTACATCACCATCCTGATTGGCTAGGACCAAGGTGTGCCAGAATACTGGGCTATTCTTCCCGGACTCCTACACCAATAAATTTGAAAGGGCCAAGTTGATTATGTCAGTCTACTGAGCTATCTCCTGCTACATCGGCGTCTTGGAAAGGACCAAGTTAATTACGACGAGGGGCTGCTGGGCTTTATCTGGTTAGGGCCAATGTGACTGTGTCAGTAGGGGCTACTGCTACACCAGTGTCATAGCAAGGACCAAATGATATTTAGAGGCCATTAGTGCTGGACTATAATCTACTGCTACATCAGCACATTGGTCTGCTCATTCTTGTAAGAGCATTTCAGAGGGTGTGATATTACGGGGCGACATGGTCCGATCTCAAGATCTGTCCCGATTAGTAGGACACACACGCAATCAAGGCAAATGCTCGAAGCCACGGCGTTCAGCCATAAAGGCGCAACAAAGATAAGATATTTGTATAAAACTTTAATTTCACAATTGAAGATATAAAACTTAACAAATTGTCATGGTTTGGCTAGTGCAGGCATGTATTACAATACATGTTCGACCTTAACAAGGTAAAATAGATTTTCATGAGAAACCATGGTGTTTTTTTGGTTCATTTTAGGATATTTCTCATTCGGTGGATGTTAATGTTAATTTTCAGTTCTGTAGGTATTGTTTATGATCGATTGGTACAGATTCAAATTTAAGCGTCGGCTTCTTCCTCCTCCTCGTCGAATTCACCCTCCTCCTCGGCGGTGGCGTCCTGGTACTGTTGGTATTCAGACACCAAGTCGTTCATGTTGGATTCGGCTTCAGTGAACTCCATCTCGTCCATGCCCTCGCCAGTGTACCAATGCAAGAAAGCCTTACGACGGAACATAGCAGTGAACTGCTCGGAGATACGCTTGAACAGCTCCTGGATGGCGGTGCTGTTACCGATGAAGGTTCCGGACATCTTAAGACCACGTGGTGGGATGTCACAGACGGCGGTCTTGACGTTGTTGGGGATCCATTCGACGAAGTAGCTGCTGTTCTTGTTCTGGACGTTCAACATCTGTTCGTCAACCTCCTTCATGGACATGCGGCCACGGAACATGGCAGCAACGGTGAGGTAACGGCCGTGACGTGGGTCGCAAGCAGCCATCATGTTCTTGGCATCGAACATCTGTTGGGTGAGTTCAGGGACGGTGAGGGCTCGGTACTGCTGGCTTCCTCGGGAGGTGAGTGGGGCGAATCCGGGCATGAAGAAGTGAAGACGTGGGAAAGGTACCATGTTGACGGCAAGCTTCCTCAAATCGGCGTTCAACTGACCAGGGAATCGGAGGCAGGTGGTGACTCCGGACATGGTGGCAGAGACGAGATGGTTGAGATCTCCGTATGTTGGGGTGGTGAGCTTAAGGGTACGGAAGCAGATATCGTAGAGAGCTTCGTTGTCGATGCAGTAGGTCTCGTCGGTGTTCTCAACAAGCTGATGGACGGAGAGGGTGGCGTTGTAGGGTTCAACAACAGTGTCTGATACTTTTGGTGATGGCACGACGGAGAATGTGTTCATGATCCTGTCTGGGTATTCCTCACGGATTTTGCTGATGAGAAGTGTGCCCATACCGGATCCGGTACCACCACCAAGGGAGTGTGTGAGCTGGAATCCCTGAAGGCAATCACAGCCTTCGGCCTCCTTTCGTACAACGTCAAGAACAGAGTCTACAAGCTCAGCACCTTCTGTGTAATGTCCCTTAGCCCAGTTGTTTCCAGCACCACTCTGACCTGTTGGGAGGAGACAGAAAGAATATTAAGTATTGGAACTAAAATATCAGCACAAGTACCATAGCCATAAAGAAGTTTAAGTGTGTCTGGTGAGCATGGTAAAGAGCTATACAAATTACAATTTCAGATCGTTGGGAAGAACATTTTACAGTTTCAACTGTGGCCTCATCACCTCGACAATAATTGTGATTAACAAGGACAATAATTGTTAATATGCAGCTCCAGAGGGATGGGTTGTTGCCTCGTCTCTTGGCCATCACCTGCAGGCTATTTTAGCCATTTGAAAATTCAATTAGCCTACTCTGTGGATGCTTACCGAAGACGAAGTTGTCTGGTCTGAAGATCTGTCCAAAAGGTCCGGACCTCACGGAGTCCATGGTTCCTGGCTCAAGATCCACCAATACGGCACGTGGAACGTATTTGCCTCCTGTGGCTTCATTGTAGTATACGTTGATTCTCTCCAACTGAAGATCGGAGTCTCCGTGGTATGTGCCGGTGGGGTCAATGCCATGCTCGTCTGAGATGACTTCCCAGAACTGAAAGAATAAGAGCGCCAACGTTAATACGATATCATATTATCGATTATGAGATGATATGACCTCTAATCTAAGAATCTTATTACCGGTATTAAACCGTCGAATAATTATAAACACTGCCGGAATCCATGACCCCTTTTATCTGGAGGCAGCTCCTCGATCAAGCATTGTCATGGAAACGAAGAATTAATCGTCTAGTTCGTCACGCTGCTCCGAAATGTTTGAATTGCTCTTTTCATTTGGTGCTTCCAAGCGTGACATCTGCCCCATGTAGCTGCTGTATTCATTCATGCATTGGGGACCTGTGGCCCTTAACTGAAGTTCTTTTAAAAGATTGCAATGCGGGTGGCTGTGTGTTTTTAGGTATTTACCTGTGTTGCCTAAGATTATTGAATATTACATTATTGGGGACTTATATGAACAATGTCAAGGTTACTGACAATGTTATCTACCGCTCATTATGTAACCCCTATTCACTGGAAAATAGGCGCGAAAACCCCAACCGTTTTCAAGATGGAGACCACAAGATGAATGGGACCAAAGTTAAAAAAGGAAATAACCAATATACTAGTATGATCATTTTTTCCAAATTAATACTGCCGTGAAAGAATTATCGTCTTAGATCACTCAAAGTGGGTAATTAGTTTGAAGTGAACTATGTTGTTGGTCATTGTCCTTGGCAACCAGGAATGCTGTGACAAACAACGTAGACAACTTACTCCTCAGGACAACTTTAGTCAAGGGAGGAGATAATCTGAGGCGAAACTTTCGTAAAAAACATTCCATTAAGACTGTTTGGTTTATATTTGATCATTCAAGTTTCCAGTTATGACATAGCTGATGGAAACAAACAATGCCTACGATGCAGATATTCATATAAACCGAGCCTGTTTCTTTCGAATAAAACTTACCCAGTAAAACTAACCCAAAGAAATGAGAGGAAAACGTCGGTAACACTAATAATGAAATCGTGAAATAATGTTCTTACCTTGGCACCGATCTGGTTGCCGCACTGACCAGCCTGAAGGTGAACAATCTCTCGCATTTTGTTGGTTGGGTGTGGATTGGTATTGGAGTAGTTCCTTGACTTGCTTCTGAGCTGTGAATGAGAAGTTGCCCTAGATACGCCTTATATAGCCCCGGTCGTTTGAATTTGAATATTACGTAATAATAACAAGTCCCAACGAATAGTTGACGTAATATTCTATTGATTGCCGCGAAAGGTTATTATGGGGTTTATTTTGTCAACCGTCACCATGGATTAAAAGGCCAAAAAATACATCTTTGTTTCTTGGTCAAGCGCCTGGTGTAAGGTTGTTTAAAGCTGGACTATAGGCAGGAGCCATGGGCATCAAATTGGTGGTCTTCGAGTGACTAAGGTACACAGTCAGAGGACTGATTCACGTTGTTCGATTAAGAGACCATGAATTTTCAATGGGGGTGTCTCTTTAATATCAGTATGAAATTATCAGGTGAAAATACTGTAAACTCGGTCAGGAGAGGGACAGAATCATAAGAAGGTTCGTTATGGTCGTTACGGACTGATTTTAATCTATGTGGTGTATTGGAAATCGTATATTTAAGGTAAACAAGTATTTGGCCTCTGTCGATAAAACAAACCATTTACCAAACAATAGCGACGGACCCTTTTTCAAGGAATGGGGGGGGGGGGGGGGGGAGGGGGAAGCATTTTCTGCTTCCTGTTTCCATATCCAACATGGATTGCACCATGATGAGAGAAAGAAATTATCTTTTTCAAGGTGATTTCAAAATTCTTTACCTCTTTGGGTCTTGTTATCCTAACAACGTCGCATTAGCCAGGCCTATTCAAGGGCTTACACTATATAAATGGGGGAGGGGGGGGGGGCTGTCACCCAAACCCCTGGAACGATCTGCATAACTTCCAATGGATATTATATTATCCATGCATACTTACCCCCAATTACATTATGACAAACACAACAAATGAAATTAGCTTTTTCGTTTGCCCACTACAATACAGGGTGTCATGTAAAAAGGAAATCGAGTTTCACTGCTGACCCTTCCATGAGATCCGAGCTGCTTAAAGAGAAACTTTGAAGTATATAGCGCAAGCCAAAATGAAAAGACCTCCCAAGCAATGGCCAAGTACTGACTTGGTCATAACACCCCGGACGAAACTGTATTGGGCTCGTCCCTCCCCCTTAATGGGAAAGACAAAATATGTGAATTTGGAGCGAAGGAGAGATACCGCCGGTGTGAAAGGGATCAAATGCCATGCAGTTGGTGAACTTCAATCTCCAAAATATTTTACATTCATTGTGCGATTGCGGGCTGAAAAAAACAGAGGACAATACTGAAGAAGCATCAAAATGGTGGGACTAATTTTTCTTCCACTCCGGTGTAACGGTTTTGGTAGTCTCCCGTGATATTTCAGCGTTTCCATACGATAGGCAGCTAGATACTTTTTCAGCTGGGGGGGGGGGGGGGGGGGGGAGGGCAGAGAAGAACGCCCCAATATCTTTTTAGATTTCGCAAAACAATGAGGGGGAAACGATCAGGGCTAATTGTTTCCATTGCGAATTCTGGTTGTGACATTGTCGCCTTCTAGGTATGATCAACCGACATGCGACGCCATGGCACAACTTCTGGACCAGGGTTTCTCGGCAGAGTTCATGCTTTAGTATCGTCGTCTCCAACTTAGTCGCAGCCGAAGGCGTGGACAATTATGACTTGCTGACCAATGCTTTTTGTGGGCAAAGAATATGCAAAAAAATAGCTCATAACACCAGAATTTTCCACCAAAATTTCAAAATGTATTGACTGTGAAAAATACAAATTGCAGGTATCTAACTTCTATTATATTGATTAAAATATCAATATATAAAACAACTGTATAACACCAAAATGCTTTAACATTGCTTGGATTGAATGACGATAGCGTTGATGATAAAGGCAACATCATTTCCTTTTATAACGACACAGTTTATCAAATTGACAAAAGGGACCACCAAGAAAATATTTTCGTTTTAGAATCTTTATAAGGACATAAGTTTATTAGAGGATTGCTGAGTATTGTCAACGTGAATTCACAAGTTTTGGCTTTTTATTTGTTCACAAAGGATTTGGTCAAATTCAGCTAATTAGCCTCTGCTTCTTCTTCCTCCTCTTCGTCGAATTCACCCTCCTCCTCGGCGGTTGCGTCTTGGTACTGTTGGTATTCAGACACCAAGTCGTTCATGTTGGATTCGGCTTCAGTGAACTCCATCTCATCCATGCCCTCACCAGTGTACCAATGCAAGAAAGCCTTACGACGGAACATAGCGGTGAACTGCTCGGAGATACGCTTAAACAGCTCCTGGATGGCAGTGCTGTTACCGATGAAGGTTCCGGACATCTTAAGACCACGTGGTGGGATGTCACAGACGGCAGTCTTGACGTTGTTGGGGATCCATTCGACGAAGTAGCTGCTGTTCTTGTTCTGGACGTTCAACATCTGTTCGTCAACCTCCTTCATGGACATGCGGCCACGGAACATGGCAGCAACGGTGAGGTAACGGCCATGGCGTGGGTCGCAGGCAGCCATCATGTTCTTGGCATCGAACATCTGCTGGGTGAGCTCTGGGACGGTGAGGGCACGGTACTGCTGGCTTCCTCGGGAGGTGAGTGGGGCGAATCCGGGCATGAAGAAGTGAAGACGTGGGAAAGGTACCATGTTGACGGCAAGCTTCCTCAAATCGGCGTTCAACTGACCAGGGAATCGGAGGCAGGTGGTGACTCCGGACATGGTGGCAGAGACGAGATGGTTGAGATCTCCGTATGTTGGGGTGGTGAGCTTCAGGGTACGGAAGCAGATGTCATAAAGAGCTTCATTGTCAATACAGTACGTTTCATCAGTGTTTTCAACGAGCTGATGGACGGAGAGGGTGGCATTGTATGGCTCAACAACTGTGTCTGATACTTTTGGAGATGGCACGACGGAGAATGTGTTCATGATCCTGTCTGGGTATTCCTCACGGATTTTGCTGATCATGAGCGTGCCCATACCAGATCCAGTTCCACCACCGAGGGAATGTGTTAGCTGGAATCCCTGAAGACAGTCACAGCTTTCAGCTTCTTTTCGCACAACGTCAAGAACAGAGTCTACAAGTTCTGCACCTTCTGTATAATGTCCCTTAGCCCAGTTGTTTCCAGCACCACTCTGACCTGTTGGGAGGAACGAAAAATAAGTTACAAATTGTGATGCAAATTGCATGATCGGGATTCGGAATTTTTATCATGCTGAAGAAAGTACTTTCTTTTCTTAAAATACTTACCAAAGACGAAGTTGTCTGGTCTGAAGATCTGTCCGAAAGGTCCGGACCTCACGGAGTCCATGGTTCCTGGCTCAAGATCCACCAAAACGGCACGTGGAACGTACTTGCCTCCTGAAACGGATGAATTAGGATGTTACAATGATACTGAACATTGTGACATTGCCAATGGAGTGGTCTTGACACCGGGGGTCGTCCTGCCCACCCAAGTTGTTTTCATGTCTACGATAAGTCGGCGACGTCATTGGGTTGGATGTGACTAAACCGTTTTAGGTTATCCTCCTGTCGCTTTACGTGACGTAGAGATGCCTATCGTTAGAACTTCTTTGAAATTTCTCACGGCGTTAAGAACCTCTTTGGAATATCTCAGGATTGTCATTTGGCATGATTATATATTTTCTTACCGGTGGCTTCATTGTAGTATACGTTGATTCTCTCCAACTGAAGATCTGAGTCTCCGTGGTATGTGCCGGTGGGGTCAACACCATGTTCATCCGAGATGACTTCCCAGAACTGCAATGCAATGGAAAAGAGGGTTCAGCGGACTGAATGAAGGTTGGGAAATCAATGAAGTCCAGGGCAGGTTACTGTTACTGTTAGTATGAGGACGCATAGGACACCCGCACAATTTTAACCATAGCCGCAGGAGCAGCAGACGCTCGATTAATATTGCACCATGTAAGGTTCTACGTACGGGCCATAGACGGAGCAATTAAGAGGAGCATAGCATCATCGCAGCACATCACGCGATGGGAATATTGATTTAACATGCATTTTTATATCAAATAATGATATACAGGCAAGACGATCAGATAATTATATTTCAGAAATAGTTTTTTTCTCTTACCTTGGCACCAATCTGGTTGCCGCACTGTCCAGCCTGGAGGTGTACAATTTCACGCATTTTGATAATTTAGCAGGAGGACAGTTGGCTCGTTGAATATTCCCTTACTAATGGTTGTCAATGGTTTGTTATCGACCTTATAGTATCAATCTATCGCGATAGGAGTCATGACAATGACCTGACACGTGGCCCGACGATATATATTGGTGACGCATTTTTATCGAAGACAATGGGTGATGTCCCATTTTATACTGTTTAGGGTTCTTCTAAACAATTTTATAACGAAGTTCTAGCGTCACAATCGAGGTTGTTCCTTGATGAGAGTCCATGATGTGACAGTCAGCATATGCCCCCCCCCCCCCTCCTCATATCGCAGGGCCCTTGAAACGACACCAATCAAGAAATGGCTCGTCTCGCGACGACAGCGGTCGGAACCAGCGTTGACAAGACATAACGCCCCGGGACCTTCTGACCGCATGCAGTGATCCCAGGAATTGTACATATACAATGCAGTCTTCGAGGACAAAGCCAGAACCAGCTGAATGCAGGATAAGTTTACTTTAGCGTCATCAGTTTACGATGACATCGGCTAGCTGTGTTGCGTGCATTTGTCACAATGGTCTTCGAGGACAAAGTCACAACCAGCTGAATGCAAGGAGCGTCATCAGTTTCACAACGATGACATCGGCGTTGTCTGGCTGGGGAATTTGGCTCCGTCTTGGAAGGAGTGGGAACAGAAATATCTTTTTTAGCTTGGTCTTCAATTTCACGATTTATTTTGGAAAAGGGGTCTTCCGTCAAAAGGGGGGATGGACACTACATTCATATTCAGCAGCTTGTCCTCAATCAATTCAACATTACTTTGCTTCCATGGTCTTTAATAACGCCCATAACTACATTGTATCATAAACATAGCAAGAAGGATCTTTTACTAAAATATCTGCTTTATTTTTTCCCTTGAAAATGCTATCATGGTATACGGTACATGTATTTGTGATCAAGTCGAAATATCACATAGTTTCTGCCAGAAATAGAGACTGGCTAATCTAATTTCAAGGAACTAAACCTATGGGAATGATGCAAGGGAATCTGAAACCACAGATTGCTTACAACTTACTGAGTTACATGAGATTTTTCCAGTAAACTGGACCAACTGATATGTTTAGAAAAGATAAGGAATGGGGATATTTTTTTGACCAGTTAGATATGAACTTAAGCTGCTTCTTCTTCCTCCTCTTCATCAAATTCACCCTCCTCCTCAGCGGTGGCGTCCTGGTACTGTTGGTATTCAGACACCAAGTCGTTCATGTTGGATTCGGCTTCAGTAAACTCCATCTCGTCCATGCCCTCACCAGTGTACCAATGCAAGAAAGCCTTACGACGGAACATAGCGGTGAACTGCTCAGAGATACGCTTGAACAGCTCCTGGATGGCGGTACTGTTACCAATGAATGTGGCAGACATCTTCAGACCACGTGGTGGGATGTCACAGACAGCGGTCTTGACGTTGTTGGGGATCCATTCGACGAAGTAGCTGCTGTTCTTGTTCTGGACGTTCAACATCTGTTCGTCAACCTCCTTCATGGACATGCGGCCACGGAACATGGCAGCAACGGTGAGGTAACGGCCGTGACGTGGGTCGCAAGCAGCCATCATGTTCTTGGCATCGAACATCTGTTGGGTGAGTTCTGGGACAGTAAGAGCACGGTACTGCTGGCTTCCTCGGGAGGTGAGTGGGGCGAATCCGGGCATGAAGAAGTGGAGACGTGGGAAAGGTACCATGTTGACGGCAAGCTTCCTCAAATCGGCGTTCAACTGACCAGGGAATCGAAGACAGGTAGTGACTCCGGACATGGTGGCAGAGACGAGATGGTTAAGATCTCCGTATGTTGGGGTGGTGAGCTTCAGGGTACGGAAGCAGATGTCATAAAGAGCTTCATTGTCAATACAGTAGGTTTCATCAGTGTTTTCAACCAACTGATGTACTGAGAGGGTAGCATTGTATGGCTCAACAACAGTGTCCGATACCTTTGGTGATGGTACAACAGAGAATGTGTTCATGATCCTGTCTGGGTATTCCTCACGGATTTTGCTGATAAGTAGTGTGCCCATACCAGATCCGGTACCACCACCGAGGGAATGTGTAAGTTGGAATCCCTGAAGACAATCACAACTTTCAGCTTCTTTTCGCACAACGTCGAGAACAGAGTCTACAAGTTCAGCACCTTCTGTGTAATGTCCCTTAGCCCAGTTGTTCCCAGCACCACTCTGACCTGTTGGGAGGAGAAGAAAATGAAGTAGTAGTTGGGAGATACAGAAAGCAAGTATCTGATGGAGATCGAGATGGACACAAGGAGGACAAGACCATCATGAAAGAGCTGTACAACCTGTCAATCCAGCTGTACAACCTGTCAATCCTTGATACCTACCAAATACAAAGTTGTCTGGTCTGAAGATTTGTCCAAAAGGTCCGGACCTCACGGAGTCCATGGTTCCTGGCTCAAGATCCACCAATACGGCACGTGGAACGTATTTGCCTCCTGTGGCTTCATTGTAGTATACGTTGATTCTCTCCAACTGAAGATCGGAGTCTCCGTGGTATGTGCCGGTGGGGTCAATGCCGTGCTCGTCTGAGATGACTTCCCAGAACTGAAAGGATATATCAAAAGTTGCATTTCATTCAACAATAAGTGAATAACAATTAATCGGCCTATCTCCTATTATCTAGACCAGCCCTATGGTACCATATCCATAATATATTTCCCCGTGCACGAAAAAAACTTTGTGTGGAACGGTTCTTCAAAGTTTTTTTTTCGTTACATTCTTGACTTTTAATCATATGAATGAAGTAATGAACTTTTAAAGCATTTTAATGTCTTTAGAGACATACTGGGGCTAATGGAAGTGGACAAGAGGTGTCCCTGTCCTGTGTTATAAAAAAATTTCCAAAAAAAAATGTTTGGGGGATTCAAACTCCGGTAGGTAGCAGGTGTACGTGTACTGTAGGCTACGGGCCGATGAGGTCTGCTCGGAGTCTTGACAAAAGCCAAGCGCTTGAATTAATTGAATTGAATTGTTTGAATTCATGATTTGATAGGCCTAGTTTGATTTCGGCTATGATTGAATTCATGAACCTCAACCTGCATGCGAGAGGCCCCGGCCGGCCCCTGATCTGGCGTATTCCATCCTGACCCTGTCCTGTGCATGCATGTACATTACAGCACAACCACGGAAGGGTACAATGGCGGCACAGCCGCATCGGTGATGCTGGGGGGCGAGATTATTGAGAGTTTGCATCAAAATTACGGAAAAATCACTCAAGATCAATTCATTGAACTATTCTTACCTTAGCACCAATCTGATTACCGCACTGGCCTGCTTGAAGGTGCACAATTTCACGCATTTTGACTAGTTTTTGTGGTGAAAAATAGACAGTGATGAAGAAAGCCTTATTCGAATATCGTAACTGATGTTCAAATGCTGCGTGAGCTGGATTTTATATAAGGCGAACAATAACGTCGCTAACGTCTTTCACAATGATTGATGTCTGTTGAATAGCTCTGTTCTATATTTGGCAATTTATGGGCGTTTACCTACCAAATATGGGACAGCATCTTCTAACCTTGATCCCGAAATTGATATAGCTGATTCGTGTACATAGTTGGCGTGTAATTGAATAGGACAGTTTACTTGCAAGCGAGGTTTGATTTGATATTTGCGCGCGGGTTGAATACAAAATATGAATCGGAATTTGAGGCGTATAGCTCGAACAAAGAGCCCCGCCAAAAGAACTAATGATTAACACTACTAACATTATTCACCCCCTTGTTTCCAAATTTTAAATTAACACATGTCTATTACCTTGAAAAATAAAAGTACGAGTTAGCTTTTTGACAGAGAAAAGGATTTGTACTGTTAAAGGGACAATATAGGCAGCAGCTAGGCAAGCAAGATAAAGTTACACAAAGCCACCTATAGGGGTCTCTCACATCTCACAGTAAGTGGAAATGATTCACGCTTGTACCAGGAATATATTTAGTGCTGAATCTGGCATGACCAAGGGTCCTTATGATGTATACTGGTCACTTGAAGATGGCTAAATTAGCCCGCCTCCTCCTGATTATGGTCCCTCTTTAAAATACATGGATAATTAGTGGAATTTTATTAAATATTATTACCCATAAATGTAGGCCTATGCCTATTCCCAGCCAACATATCATATAGTTCTTCCATTCAGCTCAGCACAATCTCAGCTCATGATAAGCTGTTTTGGGGATTATGATTAGAGGAAAAAATATTTCACCAGTAAAGAATGTCCACAAAAAAGCTATGCCGAAAGCACTTAGCAGGAAATATGTGTAATCTTTATAAGAATAGACGGACTATAAGCTCATGCCCCATGCCAAGAAACTTGTTTGGAAAGTTGGAGTTTTTTTGTGTGTACCCAATGATCAAGATTTGGACAGAAAATCTAAGGCCAAGGCAAGAAATTGGTTTGGATCAGGACCAATCATGCAGGAAATAAAGCCTCTGACCTTGTCAAGCTTATCCATCTTTACGTGATTTAGGTGGAATATCAAATTAAAGGGCAGGACAACCTGAACCACAGAGTCTTACTTGTGGAAACCAAAGTGTCTCACCTGTGGGTCTGGCTCTCAGGATGCACTTTCTAATTGAACACAACCAGAAGATGAATTCAAGACAACACATGGTGTTGGTCTGCTCCTGGTCAAAGTCTTTGTTTTGAAAGAATCTGTCCTGGTCAAGTAGGTTTAAATTGAGGTGAATTATCAAATTAATGTGCCAGACAATCTGAAGCCATAGTGTCCTACTTGTGGGTCTTCAGGATGTGCTCGACAGTCAAGTGCAAACAGAATAGGTTCAAGACAATATAGGGTTGGTCTTGCAAAATGGACTCTTGAAGATGAAGCCCTCTGGTCTAGGAGGCTTCATATCAGATCAATGGGCCAGACAGCAAGGAATTGATCAACACTATTGCCTCAGTTCGTCACATGCTGGTTTATTCCAAAAACATGTTCAGACGACATGCCAACTTTTTATTCATGCCATTATGGTGATCAGACACAGAATAATCATGATAGAAAAACAAGTACCACAGCTTTAGTGGACTATGGATATAGTGTGCGTGTGTGGGGAGGGGGGGGGGGGGATTTTCCGTCTCGGAACAAGACCAGTAGCAGATTCCGCCTGTAATGTAATGAACTGTGAAGTGAAATTGCTGTTGATTTTCTTAAGACAGAGAAATAATTGAGTCCCAAACCTTGTCAATAAGACTCTGTACTCCCAAGATGGAGAGGATTTGGTGTTTGAATACAGAGTTAATATTAGCTGAATCACAGGCTGGTCAAATAAAGTTGTCAAACTACCAATAGGTTGTAGGCAAGGAAGGATTAACCCCAACAGATTTTTGTGCTTAGTCAGGGATCAGATAAACAACAGTGTACTCTGGTTGCCATGTTTGGAGACCAATATTGGTTTGTAAACAAAACAGTGTGTGGGTATGGAAAGTCCTTTCACCAAATTTGACTTGGGTATTGAGTTTCTGAGTTATTTTCTGAGCAGGGAACTTCAAACAATCAACCCTAGAATCAAAACAACTATGATATGATTTTCAAAGTTCAAGAGAATTCAGTGACTAAATCCTTGTCAGATATTTCATGCATATTTTCATCAAACATGTCCAGACATTTTGAAGAGCTCTCTACACATGCCCAGACAATCTTGGATCACATCATAAAAACTTTTTCTTTTGTAAACATAAGTGTTGTTTATCATGAATGATATCTCAGAAACTCCCAGCATAAACTTCCATCAAGAGTGTACCCCCTCTCAATAAAATCCCGAATTTAGGTTTATATTCTGATTTAATCATTAGTTTAGCTCTCTGTGTTCAGGACATTTCTATTAAAAAATTTCACAAAATGTAAGAGAAACAAGTGAGTCTGTATTAGAGAGGTTCACCATGTCTACTCAAATAGCTAGAGGATGGCCCCTCAAAATATACTTATTCACAAAATTCCCAAAATCAATAGTATGGTAGTGCACACTAGTGATAACCCAAATAGCAGAGATTAGCCTATCACACTTTGAATTTTAAACAGAGGTCTTCTTATACCAAGCACTCAATAAGACAGAGAAGGTCACAACACAGATATTCACCATGGCAATCTTGTGTTTGTATTGACACAACGAAAGCGAACATGACAAGTAAATCAATCTGTGAATTTGACGAAGTCCTCAAGCACATCTTACTTTAATGGTATCACCGAGTGGCCAAGTGATCTTATTTTTTCCTCAGTAAGTTTACCAGTAGTGAAATGTGTGCTTGTTTCTGATCACGAACAACCAATAGACCAAATAAATATCACTGCTTAAAGGTTCCGATCTTTGTCATATCGTTTACAGTCTACTAACTACTCAAGACTGAGGAAGACCCCGGGAAGGGAAACAAACAGCTTTCAGGGTACCAAGTACAGCCCCTTGGATTTAAGAAGACCAGCAAAGAGAAGATCTTTCAGAAGGCAAATTTCAATTTCAATTCGTGATTCAAAGTTGAGAAGTGTTTCTCCAGACTAGTGCACATTATTCTATGTACCCTTTACAAAAAATCAATACAAAGCTTAACCTCCAAGTAGATGTACACCTTCAACTATTCAGGGTTGTGTTTACACCTTGCTGGCATGGAAACCACAGGCCTTAGCGCTGACAACTCGCAATGCCACCTGTACTTTGAAGAACGAACAATAAGTACAGCAGGAGTTACAACCAGCCCGAGGTTGGCTGCTTTTTTCTTATTCCAGATTTTCATTAGTAAATTATTTATTCCTGGTGGCAAGTGCTAGGGCCAATTATTAATTTTCTAGCAAGGGTTTATAGGGTTAGCACAAGGCCCTGGTCAAATGCCCAACTTCCAATTGTTTTATCACTTCTTTGTAATATCTCATTTTGCTAATTATATTACCGCAAAATATATACGAACAGGATAAAAAATTAACCAAAGCTTTCCTAATTTTATGAATAACATGATTATCTTTATTCACTTACAGGTTTTCTACATGAGATGAAATATTAACCAAGCATTCTCTGGCCATAATTTTGAACTAATGGTACTACTCTAACTATAACATAGCTTGCTTTATATTTTACATGCCGTCATAAAAAACATCTTTTGGTGACTAATATACCTCTTGGACTTATATACAAAATACATTTACAAGCAATGTGAAGAAAGATGTCCACTGCTAACCAGATCAGGAGTTCAGGTTTTGCCCATGAAAGCCAGCTTTTCAACAGCAACAAATGTGCTTCACTCCAATGGCATACATTACACAAGCTCCGGAGATTGATAATCTTTGCTAAAATTATGATTGTCAAGTAGTGCTCTTTAATGCCAAGATGATTACAGTAAAAAGCAACATCAGAAGCAACCAAGTTCAAAACTGGCACGTCACACAACTGCAACAACATTTTAGAATGAGGCAACAAATGAATGACGACACCAGAAAGATTACAATTTTTTTGAAACTGTTATCTATGATTTTAAAGAGTAAGTAGATTAGAACTGCACTACTTTTCATAACTGTAGTCACAGTGAGCATTTATGATGACCCAGAAATTGCCGAGCAGATTTTAGGTAGCATATGGCTAATACAATGGGCCCATTAATGTTTGGCTGTTCCTGCCCAGCATCTGATACAACAACAGATCATGGACTTGCAAAAGCAAATCCCACAAGATATAAAATATTTGATCACAAAATGTACATAAAAATCATCCAATTAGTTTACACATTATTTTCTTTTACCCCAGACACATTTCTACTGACATGACTACAGGAGACACCTTTCAAAAGAGGATAATTTGTATTTGCATTCCATCCAAGTTTTCCATGAAGCACATACACACTAACAAGGAATCTCTTCACTTCTAAATAATATCAAAAAGATTGATGTACATACATCAAAATGTACAGATAGCCTTCTAGAAAATCATAAGTGTTTTACGGAGTATCGTATTGCTCATTAGTCAGTTCATTAGGGAGTAAACCCTACGTTAAATGCACCATGGCAACTTTCCTGTATTTCCTTCACCATACGCAACCTATTCAACATCTTGGCCATAGAGTCAGTTCCTAGTGACGCAGCTGAATACCACACAGGGCTGTCTGGTACGCATGATCGTTCAGGAACCAGGTAGAACACATCATTTCTGTTCCGTATACTCTCTGGACTGTAAAATAAAGGGGCACATCAGAATTTGCTATCATTTTCAACATCCTATATTCCATTACAGGAAAAATGGCACGACGCGTATCACAAGCCTAAAATGACAGTATTTTTGCTTCAAATGGCTTGTTCTCAGATATGCTTGGTCCGATTCTGGCAAAGTAAGTAATTTTAGATACTATGGATTGAAGTTTCAGATGAAATAAACAGTTTGTTCAAATATTTCATCAGTGCAAAATTACCAAAACTGGGCAGACGTGACGGATGGAACAGGGCAGACTTGGCAGTATATGGATTGACCAGAAGACACCATTGGTAACAGGACTTACTAAGTAATACATATATATAATTATAGTATAATTATAAAGGTTTTATAAGGCAAGTGGACACACTTTTGATATCAAACTTACCATTTAGACAAGTAAAACTCATAGAGTTTAACTGGACATCGTAGTGGATTGTCAGTGTTCTCTGCCTGTTCAAACACAGGGGAGTCATCCTTTTCTTTTTTCTTTGACTTATTTCCTGTAACAGCATGGTAGATTTTTTCAAAGACAACCCAAAGAACTTTTTAGAACGGATTGCACAGAGTGAGCTGAGGGCATCAAAGACATGGTAAGTCAATCATCTTAATCATGTAACTGCATCCTCATTATGCGTCTATATCTTGTTCAACTTTTAGAAGCAATGATGAACGTAACATCCTTTTGTTTGAATCTCAGAACACAGGCTATCAAGAACTCATTTAAAAGAACTATACCTTTAGCATTGGGCGCTGGGGCGTAGTACCTCAGGTAGACAGTGCGGCCCGCATTCTTGTTAGCAGCATTAGTGCCCCCAATATTTGCTGGAACTGGACTCGGACAGAGACTGTTACTGCCAGTTTTTTTCCAATGTTTCATGATATGCGAAAAAGACAACCGCAGATGTTCTTGTGGATTTTTTAGGGCAAAATCTCTGCAAATATAGAGATAACAGCATGTATCCAAATATGTCTTGCAACGCAAGCGATAATCATTATTAGTGATGAGCATGAGTCTCAGGCAGCATTTGGTGGCGCATGATGACGAGTTGGCACATTATCCTTCTGGCCACCTAGTTTTTTCTTACCTTGTGTTGAAGTAGATAAGTGTGTTGAGAAGTACATGCGGCGAATGTGCTCCCAATTGTTTACATTCCCACAAATGCTCCTCTTCTATCCTGCATATGAGGTGACCTGAAACAAATAAAGGAAAAAAAGCCATTAAACCCAACTCAAATTGGTGTGCACGTTATCTTTCACTGAAATGATACCCATTAGATATCTGTAGGAAACTGACGAGGGCAGTTTGTCTCTGCATGGTTATCTCTACATACATGTTCCGTGCTTTACTTCAGTATCTGCCTGTTGCAGAAACATACTCGTCAAACTACAGACATTGAGATGGTATTGGTATCTTTCTGCAGCAAATCTCTGACAGCTGCCATTAACTTCATTATATACAGAGTACGGAATAGAGTATTGAGATAAAAAACATGAGGAAGCTTTTTTTATTGAGAAGAGATTTTACCTGACGGTGCATATCTCGGTTCATATCTCATGGAGACTTCATTCAAACACTCTGTAAACTTCTCATAGTAAATGTCAGTAAAGATATTGTCCACTCTGCTATTCTCAAATAAGTACATCTGGATACCTGAAAGACAAGATGTGCATGTGAAATAACCAAAATCTAGTATGGCCAGGCAACCAACATATTTCGGTAAATATATTCTTAACTTACCCAGACAAAGGTAATATATGCTATCAGGCGCATACTCCTCTCCATTCGGCTTCCGCACCTCCTTCACAAACAAACATAATGTATAGTTCAATTCATCAGACGTACACTGCAATATGTCCGTTTTGAACAGTTTGATTCGATGGTTATGTTTCGACACCTTTTCTAACTGCGTATTTTTCTGCAACACCCAATGTTTCCAGGCATTCACGCCGTAAGTGTATTTAAGCACCAAGTTAGCATCTGGTTGAACCACAGCTTCTTGCACCTGAGGAGGTGGGTCGGGTTCTTCATCCACTCTCTGTCGTTTATTCTTTGCTCTCGAACCCCTCCCACCAGCAGCGCGCTTTCGCCCTTTTCCACCTCGTTTGGATTCTTGTACCATTGGTTCATTTTCTTGGTCATAAGGCATTCCAGAATCTGAAACGTACAGAAAAATCAGAAAATATATATCAACAAAGCCACAAAATCCCCAAGATTTTCTCAGTAAAGCGTGATAAGACCCTAAGGTTTTGTCTTACAACTAATGGCACTGGTTCTATATTTCTTTCGAAGTTGTGAAAACAAGATAAATACACATAAGTTTCATCTCACCAGCCTTTGCCGCAGCTGAGTCCAGAGAGGACTCCAAATCTACCGGTTCCGTCATCTCTGTGGCCAACCTCAGGGCCATTTGTAACATATCTTCTCCCATCAAATCCTGGGCAGGTGGGGCGGGTTGGATATTGGGAGCGACTTTTTCTGATTTTACTTCTGGTTCTGAAACAGAAAATTATCAAGTCAGTCAATCTGCCAGGTGTTATTTAGTTCAACTTCAAGCTCTGCAACCTAATCGGAGCGTGGATCAGGGAAAGAATCCAACTATAAAAAAGACAGGACCTGAACCTTCTTTACTTGGACTTGATAATGCAATGGATTTCTCTAATAAACAGAAAAGTCTTTGGATAGACATTTACCAAAAGCTATATGTGTCCAGTGTATCATTGTTCAGCCAATCTCAGCAGAATACGCGTGTTATCTTCCAGTACTTACTTTTAATTGGTTTTACTTCTACAGGGGGATTATAGGTAGATTTTTTAAGATCTTCTTCATCTGATTCTGGACCACTAGCTACAGCTGCAGCCATCATCAATAACTCGGCCTCAAATGGATCTGATGGCATCTTTTCTTGAATTTCCTGCAAAAAGACATATATGTCAATATCACTGGCATCTAACTTCAAACAGTATTGGGCGATTTGTAATGTAATGTGCGTCATTGGTCATCGAAATGAATATTTATCATCTAAGCATCAGAAAATACTCTATAATCTTACCTGCATATATTTGAATATACTCGCTGAGCTATTTTTGGTGGTTGGTATAAAAACTGGCACTGGAATAGGTACTGGCATTGGAACAAGAACTGGTGTTGGGCATGAGTACATGGCAGCTGGACAGGGTACATAGATCGGTACTGGTATTGGAATGATTAATGGTTTTCCTTGCATGTCTCCATCATCTGGAAAATCAAGAAGGGTCATTAGAACTCAGGGGTCAACAATGAAGAGAATGACAGACATATTAAGATCCCGTAAGCGATTTGGCATTTTGCTCTCCAGTTTTATAAAAGCCTCAAAAACTTGGTAAATGTCTTGATGAATTTTGGTCAGCATGAAATTTCCTTGGCAACGTAAACGCTGCCTTCTAAAACTAAACAATGTGATTCAATGTAGCAACTCACCCGTCTGGGTTTCCTTTGTCTGTGTATGTGGTCGACAAGTGGTGGCCTTAGTCTGTGTGAAAGGTTTACAAAGGAGGGACTTGTTCTTGACCGACTTGGGTGCAGGTGGCTGTATCATGACCTTCTGTAAGACAGTCTGTGTTCCGGCAGTACCAGTAGCCTAAGAGTTAGGAAATTAAGACATTTTTTAAACATTTCAACTTGATATTGAAGACTGTTTTCTGGTCACAAGAGTTAGTAAGATGAATATTTCGCTGAAAATGATGTACAGTGAATACCACAAAAATCGGGCCACTTGAAAACACACCAGTTATGAATTATACACATCAAGGAGCAAGAGTACATGCCGAGGAAAACCTACTCTATTAACCTGGTTTGTTACATTGGTCCTTGGTGCGTTGTTGACCAATCCTGGTTTCTGACCAGGAGGGGCAAGTGACATAACGTTTGAGATCACTGGTACGCTGCTGCCGGTTGTCTTGGCTTTCTGGGCAGCAAGAACTGAAAACAGAACAGACAGACATAGCCAATCAATCAAGATCAAAATCAGTGTCAAGAATTGACATTTTTACCTCAGCCAGTGAAAGACTATTTCTTGGATTGTTGGCGTGCAAGCCCCAGTGGCTCCTTCCTGGTAATGGGGTTTCTTGCAACTGCAGAAGTCATTAAAAATACAATGTCTTTTGTCGAAAGGTGACAATCTCAATATCTTCCACTGAGCCTTTTGTCGAAGATAACCTAGCGTAAAAATTAAGAAAGATATCACAAGGATATAATACATACTCTTCTGTTGCGTTGTTGGGGCTATGGTCCTTGTAGCCATCTGCTGTTGGGCCATTTGTGGTTTTCCTCTGGCTGGTGCGTTAGCTGGTTTACGGTTCTGGTTGAACTGGGCTTGGAATGCAACCACACACGTGTAGGAACAGAAATTACGAACAGAGGCATCGCTCATGGTCAGGTGGTACTGGGCTGGGACATGCTTATGGCATTGGTCACAAGAAACTCTTTGGTTTGATGTCGCTTGGATGTTGACGCGATATAAGGAAAGGCAGTTGAGAGAGCAGAATAACTGGAACTTGTTATTTGGATCCACCCGTTCTATCATGTCGAAGTTGGACTTCTTGGCTGCACACCAGGCACAGGCAACCATCTTCTTCTTGGCCACCTTGAATGTATTCACGCACAAGATGCTGCAGAACTTTTTCTGGTGTCCCTCATATTGTACGTGAAAACCTTCTGTGACGTGAGCACCACAAAGGTCACACTTATTCATGGAGAGTTTGTTCGTGTAACGGAATGCAGCAAAACATGGGTCTGAGCACAACTTGTTTGGCTTGCCTTCAAATGTCACTTCATGCTTGATTGTCGACATCTTTCCGCAGACTGCACACGTTGCCAGTCCACTTGCTGAGCGTGTACGAGGCCTGACACCCGGAATACCGTCATTTTCTTTCCCATCCTCTCCTTTATCCTCCTTGTCTTTATTAAACAACTTATCCTCATATTTCTGAAGACATGTTTGACTACAGAAATCTTTGAATCCAGTTCCTTTTCCAACTGGTGCAGCAAAACTGTCGGAATTTTTGGACAAGTCTGTCTGACAAAATGCACAGAGTTTCAAACGTTTCCTAAAGTCTTCCAAACAAGCTGGTTGGCAGAAATGTTTCACCTCTTTACCAAGACTCATACAAAACTTGGCCTTAGAGGCTTCAGCAACATCCTGTTCACAATATGCACATGTCTTGCTCAATTTTGCCTGGAACTTTCCTAAGCAGATTTCACTGCAATAGTTCATGCCCTGCCATGCCAGAAACTGCTTCGCTTTGTTGGCACTCGTTTGGTTGCAAACGACACATTCCTTCTCTATAGCAGTCATAACAGGTCCTGGTGAGTCTGTTACTGCTGGAGCTTGAGCTGCAGGTGCAAGGGATGGCTCCTTTGCTTTGAGGTACGTCGCTGGATTCGCACGGAACGTTTTGAAGCAGTTGTCATCACAGAGGTGCTTGATGTCACCATTGCGCACTATGTTATACTTGCATTTGTCGACCTGTCCAAGAAAATAGGATAATTTCATTAGGAAAAATCTGCAGTTTTCCATGCAGTTATGAACGGATGCCTCAACTTATAAAATGCTGCAAAGATTAATGAAAGTTAGTGAGAACAAAATGAACTGTGATCAAGGTGAATAAGCACTTGGGTCATTTGTAAAAAGATGTTCTCAAATGTTCTCCTCAATCAATTGTTAATTTATTTGGCAACAGCAACTAACATACGACTAATAAGACTAACATACCTTTTGACAAACAATACATTTCTGTACTGGTTTCCCCTGAGCTTTTCCACCAGCTGGTGATGATGACTTAGATGCCACTGCTTCTGCTGCTGCTGCTGGTGCAGTAGGTTTGGGTGGAGGAGTAGCAGTTGATGTCGTGGTTGGTTGTGCCGATGTTGGTGATGGGGCGGACCCTGTAGCTTTAGCCAAGGCTGCGGCCTTTTCTGAAGTTAAAAATGATTTCAACCATTATTTCAGTCTTTTTCAGGCAACAATGTGATAACTACTTGTGGTATAAGCAGTTGCTTTAAGCTGTGATTGTGACACGTACAGACAAGAATTAAGATGCTCATAGACATGGCATATATGTTGACTTTGCATATCAAGACTTTTGTATGTCTGATTACCTGAACTGAACTTGTCACTAACGCTCAACTTTTCCTTCTCATCTTCATCAAGCTTGTCCAGGCCAAACATACCCAAGAAGTCATCCATTACATCTCCAGCATAGTCCTGAAAACGAAAGCATTAATATTCCATAATCACACAGGTTACTATAAATGAAATGGCCAGGGCCATTGTGCTCACCTCATGTGGAGGAAAGATGGATAAAGAGCATGGTATTGTGTCATGTAGTGTTAGGTTTGATGTAGGTCCAAGCAATTACAATTTCCCCAAAATGGCCAATTTACAGTACATTCGACCTCTGTGACCTTGAAAAGTAGGTCAAATCAAAGAAGACCCGGGTGACACATTGAATGGTTGTTAGAATTAGATGTACCTATGATATAAAATTGGTGACAATCGGGGAAGTCATTACTAGGAATAATGGCATTTTGAAGAATTTAGGATTTGGCCCCCTCCCTGGAGGCCAAACGGCAAATCAGATCGCACCAAACTTCGGTACCTGAGATCACCTGACCAAGGGGTACATGTGTACTTAATTTGTGATCAATAGTCATTGCAGTTAAGAAACGTTAAGAAGTTAAGGAATAATCACATTTTTAAGGTTTTTGGATTTTGCCCCCTGGTGGTCAAGTGGTGAATCATATTGGACCAAACTTCGGTCCCTGAGATCACCTGACTAAGGGGTAAATGTGTACCGAATTTGGTATCAATAGTCATTGCAGTTTAGAAACGTGCCATCGTTACATCCTAACGGCCAATTTACACCATTTGACCTCTGTGACCTTGAAAAGGAGGTCAAATCAAAAACCCGGAGGATATATGATGCACCTTTGCTAGAAGTACCTACCATATTTTTTTCAAAATTTCCCGACTACTATTAAGGGAGATATTGCATATTTTCACTTTTAACGTTTGGCCCCCTGGTGGCCAAACCATGAAACGAATCGGACCGAAACTTGGTCTCCAAGGTGTCATTACATAAGGGTACATGTGTACCAAGTTTCAACTCAATAGCTCTAACAGTTACGAAACGTGCCCTGCTAACGGACGACGGACGACGACGACGACGACGACGACGACGACGACGACGACGACGGACGACGGATGCCACGGTATGGGATAAGCTCACCTCTGCTAAGAGGTGAGCTAAAAATATAAAAGTTTGGAGAATGACCAACAAATGCATTCCAAAGAAAACTTGATTTCCTCCAGCCTTTTTTACAACTTTCTAGGACTTCAAATTACTCAAAAACTGTCACTTCACCAGCTCTTTCCAGAGTACTGTGAAGTGTGTAAGTAATATTCAGCAGTGTCTTTACCTCTGAGTCCAAGGCAGATGTTTATGTTATTGTAGCTTATCAGTACATCAATGTACATCATGCTTTGCCACTTCTACAATACAGAAAGCCAAACCGATATAAAAAAAACATGCCTTCAAAACGTTCTGTTCCTCCTCCTTCTTCTCCTCTACTTCCTTTGGGGACTTGGATTCACCTTCAGCAGCAGAGCCAGCCTCTTCAGTCTCCATGGCTTCACCGGCACCTTTCTTTGGCTCTGCATCAGTATCTCCTGGACTTTTCTTCGACTCCTTTGATTCAACATCAGATTCATCTTTGGTGTCAGTATCTTTAGTTTCAGCTTCCTCCTTCATTTGTGTCTCCTTTATATCCACATCACCTGCTTCCCTGTCATCTGTATTCTTCGTTTCAATAACACCAACATCTTCCTTCTTCTCTTCCCTTTCCTCCACTTTTTCATCTGCTTCGACTTCTTCAGTTGCCACCTTAATCACAGCATCAGCGTTAGCCTCAGTCTTTTCTTCAGCATCAACATCCTCAGATTTGACCTTTTCATCATCCAGGGGAACACCCACATCTTTTTCAGATTGCTCCTTCTCTGTCTGGTGATCTGCTTCGTTCGTCATGTCTTCCTCCATTGCAACATCTGTGGTTTCTATGGTACTCCTAGTTTCATTCTCGATAGGAACTACAGCTACTTCTGATGCATCACTGTCCTTGACCTCGTCCACTTCCATAGCCACTGATGCTTCGCTAACCTCAGCACTTTCAGTATCGTCTTTCACAAGGTTGTCTTTTTCAGCGGTGCCACTTGGACAAGGCTCATCATCTCCAACAGGGACAACAGAATCTCCATCTCTAGCAACATCAGTTGCGCATTCAACAACAATTGCATCAGGGGCTTCTGATCCAACCTCGTCAGGGTCGTCAACCTCACCTGTATCCATAGCCTCATCTGCAATGCCACCACTGGATTCAGGAACAGACTGGTCTTGCTCTGCAGACTCTTCCTGAACCGTACTGGAGACCCCACCATCTTCAATTTCATCTTGAACTGGTGTACCTAACAAACGATCTGCTTCCTCTGCGTCATTTTCAGTCAATCCGATATCGCCATCAGTAACTGTTTCTACAATGTCATCATTTTCAGGTGAGGCAACCAGATCAACATTCCCACTACTGTCTACCACACCACCATCCTCCTCAAGTGGACTAGTACTACTTTCTACATTCGTGTTATCTGCAAGATTGTCTGAACTGTCAACAGCACCACTGTCAGCTTCCTTCATACCATTGTCCCCAGGGGCTTCCACAGAGGAATCCGGCATTAAATCTTGGTTTTCCCTGTTTTCAGCACCAGTGTCCAAGGCATTACTACTTGATGGTGCATTTTCATCTTGGACGTCTGAACTCTCTACATATGCATGTACCCCCGATGAACCAACATCACCTGTCTCTTCATCTTGGTTTGTTGAAATGGTTTCTTCCTGGTTTTTCTGAATAAGAAAGACACACTACAATGAATGAATGGAAATCATACAATGACCCAAAGAACATGTTGAGATAGTGGCAGCATGACAGTCACAGAACCCGTGACGTCCTGTCTGACAGATTGTGACATTGTCCTTTGTCACCTGGGCGATTCTTGCTGCTGGCATTCTTCAGTTTCACCTTTCTCAGTCTCACATCACAGAGCTGACAAAGAGTGAGCCTAATTCGGATTCTAATCTTCCCTTTTGCGTTTTTGTTTTGTTTTTACAGCTCCCTCCATATTCATTTCGAATTCTGAAGTCCAAGCAAAAAAGTGTTGACCAAAAAAGAAAGACAAGCCCATCTATTATAAAAATTCAGTTCCACCTTATTTTCACAAGATGGCGCGGCGAGCGCTCACACATTAACCCCTTCGACTTAGTGGAAAGGCTCATTTTTCTGCACAATTAAAACTTAATCAGCCTCTTGGCACAAATAAAAACTTCACAGCCCAATGAATATAACATAAACTTCGAGTTAAATTTGTACCAAAAGGCATAATCACAATAAACTGGCCATATATCGCACCAAACCTCGAACTCCGAAAAGTGTCAACATAAACAAAATCATGACGCACCGCTCACAACCATGCCGCGGTGGCGTAGTGCAAGTTCACCTCGCATCCCGACGGCACCAGACACAATTTTTTCACAACATGATTGTGCCCATACCCGACAACGAAAACTGGCATGATATGCCTCAATGGATAAGAAATGAGTCAAAGACTTACCAAAGAGTCACATTCCACCGTTCCGTCACCTGTCTCATCAGATTTAAGGGGTGCAATCGAGATGTCCGAATCCGTCACGTCATCCGCCATGATCCTGGCCGTTTTGAAAGTGCCTCCAAATGCACGGGATTTCGAGGTCACGGCGAAATAGCCGAGTCTTCAGTAATAACACTGAAAGATGTATGAGTGATGAGAGAACTAATTTTTGTAAAAATTTAGAAAAGTGCACAATGGGTTTTAGCGGGTCGTCCTTTCCCTCTTCCCGTCGCACGCAAAGGACGGCGGGATAGTAGCCTCGTTTTGAAAAGTGAGCCGCAAAATGAACCGTCCTTTAAATCTTATTTCAACGCCTTGTATCTTTTCGGTGCTACCTTTAAGTTTAAATATTCATTAGGGAAAGTTTCGGACAATCATAATCTCTCATTCCTGAGATTTTTATATAGAACTATTGCAGATTTGCAAAGTAAAAAGGATTTTTCTGTGAAGACGGTATTTCAAAGACCGCGTCCTGAAGAGATCACGTGACTCCATAACTCTATAATCAGTCGCCATTTTATTTTCCATCTGGTCATATTGGGTCTTTGTCTGTCGTATAAAATCTCAAATTTAGCAAAAATGACAGCAGGAGGAGACGAGAAAAGTGAACAAAATAAAGGTCAAACACAAGAGACCACACCTATTAAAACTGAAGGTAACGAGCGCCCTGAAAGAAAAGATGTAGGGTTAGATCGCGAAAGAGGGGACAGAAACCAACGGGGTGGTCCTCGTGGTCGGGGACGTTTTGACGGTGGCCGTGGAGGTCCCCGCGGCCGAGGACGAGCCCGTGGTGGCTACCATGAAGGACGTGGTGGGTTTCAACCAAAGCCACACCTCCACCACCACAATCACAGAGATCAACACCACCCAATGATGCAAATGGGTGATGATGAAATGATGCAGCGTGGTCGTCGTGGTGGTTTAGAACAACGAGACTCGCCAAATCCTGGCGAAGAGGACAAACCCAGGGAAGAAAAGAAATTCACGGGAAGATGTCGGCTCTTTGTCGGAAATATCCAAGATATGGAAGAAGAGGACTTCAAAAAGATGTTCGAAGCTTTTGGTGAAATCTCCGAAGTCTACCTAAACAAAGGAAGAGGATTTGGCTTCATCCGATTGGTGAGGAAAACTATTTCATTACCCGATATTCCGCCAATTTTCAACTCTTATGCAAGTCTGTCATGTCTGTATACCCTATAGACGAGAAGGCCAGCTCATTTTTTCTCTGCTATCAATTGGTACCAGGTTACGTTTTCTAATGTTTGATATGTCTTCTCTTGCAGGACACCAGACACAATGCAGAAGCAGCTAAAGATGCTCTTGACGGTACCACAAGAAAGGGACGTACCCTTCGAGTAAGATTTGCTACCCACGGAGCGGCTCTGAAAGTGCGTCATCTGGCTCCCAGCGTCTCAAATGAACTTCTTGAGGAAGCATTTTCAAAGTTTGGTCAAGTTGAACGAGCTATCGTCATTGTGGATGACCGTGGACGATCCACTGGTGAAGGAATTGTCGAGTTTGCAAGGAAACCTGGTGCACAAAAGGCACTTCAGGCAGTCACAGATGGATGCTTCTTGTTGACAAGGTTTGTGTGAGAGTTTTGAGTAAGATTGATCTTTTCTTGACCTGCAGATGACAAGACCTTTGATGGTATGAAGCTGTAAAAGAATTCTGATTCCTCAAACTCCAATCTGATCTGGGTCACTTTGCCCTCAATAAGACGAATCTTATTGTATCAGTATTGAGCATCAATATTTTGCAGAGAAAAAAAGTCTACTCTTAGCGGTACTGATGTACTATGTATTCAAATTTGAATGTTTTTTTGCAGCCATCCCAGACCATGCATTGTGGAACAGCTTGAACAGAAGGATGAGGATGATGGTTTGCCAGAGAAATACATTCAGAGAAATGCTCAATATTACAAGTAAGGAACTGCCTCGATCACTCTAGGATCCCAAATCTGCACTCGTGCTGTCGCTCGAACTAACCCTGAGGCTGGCACACCAGACTAGAATTATTCTTACAACTTAAGCTCTGTTGCATTTCTCTTGTTCCATTGCATGATAAGATTAAACAAGTTTCTAGTGGAGATTGGTCGGGTTAAATCGGGTGATCTGATAACCCATCAGAATATTTACTTGCTGCTGATGAATAAGACAATTTACTCTGGATACCCTAACACTGTATGGGGCAAATGGTCTGTTAAAAATGAATGTGTTAAAGAAGTTTCTCTGTGGCTTCTATTTTTGCATTCCTTACATCTTAGGGACCGTGAAACACCCTTCAGATTTGCCCAGCCTGGCTCGTTTGAATTCAAATTTGCTCAACGCTGGAAGCAGTTGTATGAGATGGAGGTGAAGGAGATGGTACGCCTAAAAAAGGAGATGGAAGATGCTGTCGAGAAGCTGGAGAGTGAAATGACAAATGCAATGCATGACCACCATGCCAACCAGTTGAGAGAGGGTAAGTGATTCAGGGTCGGTGACATGGCCTTGTTATCAAGTTAATGCCCTGAAAATGATGGCAGAAATAATCTGTGTTGATCTACTTGTACAGTTCTGACCAAGGACATTGTGGCTGTGATGATGGGAACTTGCCCTCTCTTATGATTCATGCTGAGAATCTGTTCCATGTGTACTCGGAACTGAGCCACTCTGAATGAGTTCGAACTGAGGGCCAGCAAATAGTATTCCATTTCTTTGGTTTCCAACCTCTATTGTTTTGTTTTATTCAGAACTACGTCGCATTGAAGAAATGAAGGAAATGGAAGAAAGGAAGAGACAAGAAATGACGCTCAGACGTCAACAAGAGCAACAGCGTATGCGTGAAGAGGATGAAATGCGCCGACAGGAAATGATGCGGGCACAACAGGAGGAAGAAGTGATGCATAGACAGAGAATGCAGGATGGTCGATTTGGTGGTGGAATGAACAGACGCGAGGAAATGATGATGATGAAAGGCAGGCAAGGCGTAAGTAGTCTATTACTGAACAGATTGCCGTGGAAAACCCAAACACATTGAGGTCATTGTTTCCACATAATGCATGTGGTGAATTTACCTGTCTACATTTTGGCGCCTTACTTTCTGAATGTCCCTCTGTATGAGCCCCTCTGTCCATGTTCTGACATCTCTTCACATAAAATGCATATTTCCTTTTCAATTGCACTCCTGTCTATATCCAATCCAGAGTGATGAAGCCCACAATTCCTTGACAAGCCTGAATAGATCATATGACATTGGCTCAGCACTGTAAAAAAAAGTCATAAATTGTTGTACTTGTCCTGTTCACATGAAGCTCTCCTGACACGCCTAAGTTCTCTTATCCAGCAGGAAGGAGGCATGAGAGGAGAGATGAATCGTGACATGGCAGCTCGGGATCTTGGAGGACGTGAAATGGGTAACAGAGGAGAAATGGGACAGCGCGAGATGGGTGGTCGCGGTGAAATGGGTCGCCGTGAGCTGTCCAGAGACAGAGATAACGGTCGTGAGGGTGGACGTGCGGGTGCTCCCCCAATGCAGCCACCTCCAGCTCCCCCAGCTGGCATGGGCCTTGAGGAAGCAAATAGACAGGTAATGATCACCAGTGATTCTTTCAACTGATTCTCATTTCCTCTACTGACGGCCGGGTTAAGAGTGCTAAATGATAGAGGCTATGCATGGCTGAAATGCTGAAACTTATGGAAAGTCTGACTGTTGTTGTGAACATGCTTCTCTCCCTGAGCACCTTTCTGAACTCATTCATACTCTGGCATTGGTATCTTTCCTATTTCTGTATTCAACCTGGTGGTGGTTAGTCAGGGACTTGCTGTTAATCGCATGACACTTCCAATTTCCTTTATGAGTGGAAAACAGTCTGTTGTCTTTTAACAATTACTTTTAATTACCAATGAGATATTTGGGACAAGACCCTTGAGGCGGGGGATTCCATGATTTTGCAAGTAGTTTTTCTTGACCGCATCTTAATTCCCTGTTTTCAGGAGCCGATGGGTGGTATCGCTGGCGCTGGCCGTGGAAACAATATCGGTGGAGCAAGCAACATAGCTGGGGGACCGCAATTGGTAATGTATAAACTACTCCAGTGTCTTAATTTCAGTATACGAATGCTACATTTACTAAGGTTTATATTTCCTTGGTTATGCTACATATATGTAATTGAAGATTTTCTTTACCCGATATATTTTCAGGTTTCTGTGACTGCTCTCCACTTGTAGACATAGTACATTTGTATGGCCACTTGTTCATACTGCACAATTCTAGATCTATATAAAAGTACTACAGATTCGAAAAACACTGAGCTCATTTCAATAGAGATATCACCATCAAACTGTTAACAGCTCCCAATAGGTGAAAGGTCTTATGAACTGCAAGGTGTAGCATACTCCTATTCATCAATACTAATATATGTCTCTGTGGATGAAAAATACATAGTACAGAACTTGTTTCACTATAGAATTCATATAGAAGTAAGCTTAATCCAACACTGTACAAATGGGGCATTCTCAGTAAATCTAGCCGGAGACCATGTATGTTGCTTTTAAATAGTACGTCTTGATACATGTAGAGATATCAGATGGCGATCGTACCAGTAGATACATATTGATGTCATGCAGTGATACAGATCTGGGTGTTGCCGAGGACGATATTCAGTTTCACTGATTCCATTTTGTTTATACTTCAGTCTTCTCAATAGATGTTGATATACATGTTTTGCCTTCCGTTGCTCCACTAGTATTCTGATGTGGTGATATGGAAGCAAGTCTCCCTTGGGTAAAGTTTTTTAGCATTACCAATATTTTTTTACTTCATACCAAGATTATGCTTCAAAATGTTGACCAATATATTTGATAGATATCGCATGGTTTTGGACTACGGTCGTCAATCAAACTTTTTAGTCCGTCATTCACAATATCATGATAAAATACTGATTACATCTTTCAAGATTACTAGTGCTTCAACTTACAGGTACACGGTACCAGATCATGGATTGTGCACACATGCTATTGAAGCTTATAAATAGACTAAATAGATGATCACTACGAGATCACATGCATTTGACGGCACCTACTTAGGAGAAGGGGAGGTCAAAATTATCCCTGTTTGATCATAGCCAATACATGGAATTAGAAGTCAGTTTATTGGCTGTTGGTGGGTCGTTTCTTGGAATTTCAGGCAGCAGTTTGACAAACATGAATTTCTCTGTGGTTATTGAGAACCAGGTGTGACTGTGCAATTCCATTCAAAAAGACACCGCTTCCAACAGAGCATCATTATTGAGCGCGTTATCTGTCTCGAGAGGAGGTTGAAATACTGAAGTCCATTGACCAGTCTTCTTTTGCAGTGTTTTTCGTCCTCTGTATTTCTTGGGAATTGTTTATAAGGTTCAGTTTTACACCGCTCCGATCATCATTGGTTTCACAGAGAAGAATTATATGTTCAGCATTGCTATTTCCATAGACCTAATCACTGTCAGTCTCCAGTTGGAGAGTTATGCCATCTTCACTGTTCATCTGTTGTTGACTCTTTTTGTGGACAGAATCCATCTCATTGTTCTTTGGTCAAATTCTGTTGGTCTTATGGTAGAATACTTGGAGGATGGAAGAAGTCTATCATAGTTCACATCACATCGGCAGTCATCTGATCATCGAAAGGACTTGTACTGCAGACTAGATTTGATACAACTTGTGATAGCGTGTTTTATTGTTCATTCATGCCGTTTGAAGTACATAGAAGGTTGTCCCTGATACTTGTTGTGGATAAGTTGTAACTGTTCAATTATTCATGCACCACATGTGTGTGGTATGAATCGACTTCGAAGGAGCTAAAGAGATGTGCTAGCAGTTAAATGTCGGGCTTCCATTTATTTGGCAATCAAAGGGATCGTACTGGCGTTGCTGTTTGCAAAAAAAATTCATATTTCCAAGTGAAGACAAGTAAAGCTTACACTTACAGAATAATCAAGAAAGTTTTTTACAGCATGTAACAATTATAGATGGACCATGTATTTCAGAACTTGTGTGCCTGTCAGGATGACCTATGATGACCACCAATCACCGTCTCAGATCTCTATATTCTTGATGCTCAAAACTACATTTCAGTCTACAATATAAAATAGGATTCTAAGTATGCTATAACCTTGCAGTTCAGAGTTGGATTTTCAACCAGTTCATACAACCTTTACCACCAGGGAGTACAGTTTGCTTTGTACTGTTACCATATATAGAAAAATGCAAGAATTCCTTGCTCATCATATCAATGAGACTTGTGCCGAAACTTGCCACGTAATGCAGATTATTTTACTTTAAAAATCTAGTGGGGGACATGTTCATTTTGGTTCGCTCGTTAGCTTTGTCAAGTGACAAGCATTTTCGAGCTGTTTATAAATGCTTTTTTAGCAAAAACCTGGGTCTGAATATTTCAACGTAGGGATGCATGAATTTGTAAGGTGAATTTGCGACCTTCTATTCTATTATTAACTCTCAGTGCGGAGACAGAAGCTACAGCTTCTTAGTATGTCTCGCCCTGTTGTTTGACTTGCATACACTACATGATTATTTCACAATTTCAATCCATCAGTAGACAATATATCTATGCATATCATTTTCACTTTCTTTTGAATGCTTTTTTTCAGCAATTTTGAATGAAATTATAGTCTGCATCAAGCCCTGTTCTATACCATATCATTTCGAGTTCAATTTTAAAATATGTCATACCAGTAACCTGTGCTGTGCTTCAAACCGTTGGTGAGCAAAGTGTCGCATACTCTTACCACAATAACGAGACACTTGCCTCATCGCCAATTATTTTAGAGAGAGTAAAATAAGGATAGAGAAAGTTATACATTTTTATTCCGATTGCTTCAGGTCTTATAATAGGGTCGAGGGATGCGGTTATGTGGGAACTTGCAAGTCTTTTTGGCAGTTCAGGGGCTTTCCTTGCTGATCCTCCTGATAGAGATTTACTATCCTAGTCGGTGAACTGATTGTCACTGAACTTGTATAAAATTCCAAGTTGGCTTGTCATTCAGTATTATCCCAGTCTTCCAAAGTAAAATTCGTAGTGCATGTTACTTGTTATTCTGGTGATGAGATACAGCAGGGATTTGACACAGACAGTATGTGATACTTTTTGGCTCACCAGTTTGGAGAGTCTACAATATATAATACTGCTGTCATCTGTGAGAAATTTCACATAACAATGGCTTGTATCTTTTGAAGCTACATGTATGAACATGACACTTGGTTCACATATATGGCTGGCGGGAGTGGACAAATATCTGAATTAAGGGTCGGGATAAATCAGATTTATACCACGACTATATTCATAATAGTAGACAGCCAATCAGAACCCCGCATTTCATGAATTATGGTGACCATTAAATCTGAATTATACCACGACATAAATGAATCAACCCACGACTATAATCGTTTTAGACCCACGACTATGTTCGTAATAGCAGACAGCCAATCAGAGAGCCGAATTTATGGACGGAAGTGCGATTTATGGACGCCGGAAGTGCGATATATGGACGCCGGAAGTGCGATATATGGACGCCGGAAGTGCTATTTATGGATTTAGTGCGTGGTATAATTCAGATTTAATGGTCACCCTAATTCATGAAATGCGGGGTTCTGATTGGCTGTCTGCTATTACGAATATAGTCGTGGGTCTAAAACGATTATAGTCGTGGGTTGATTCATTTATGTCGTGGTATAATTCAGATTTAATGGTCACCATAATTCATGAAATGCGGGGGTCTGATTGGCTGTCTACTATTATGAATAATGTCGTGGTATAAATCTGATTTATCCCGACCCTTAATTCAGATATTTGTCCACTCCCGCCAGCCATACACATAAACCCCTAGGTCAGATGATCTCTGATACGGAATTCAGTCCAGTCTGATACCCAACGTGGTCAACAGGAGCCAAAATTGAAAAGTGCGATATCTTGCCTGTGTTTTACTACTGATTCATTTTTGATAAAAAGATTTATTTTAAAACTGAAGGACTTTTGATTGATCTGAAAATGAGTGTGCATGTACCCCTCTGTCTGGTGTTATCAACCTAGGACTAGAAAATAAAAGTTGGGTCCAATGTGATTCACCACTAGCGTCATGAAGTCGCCTAAGAGTTGTTGATGATGCCAGTTTTGTTCAGTGATCTTTTCTTGAATGATGAAGCAGGTCATTTTGTGCGCGTGCACAGTCAAACCCTCTTGTGTGCTTCGACAGATGCACTTTGTCTTGATATCAGTAGTGATTTTCAGCAGTTGAACAGTCTGTCCTGATGATATCTTGCTGCACTTGTGGTTTGTTGTGTGACCATCGTTGTCCACAATCTTCCTGTGATCTAGTAAATCAGAGGGTTCAACATATTTCTATTGACTGTCGGCATCCAAGATTCATGTCTCGCAAGGGAGTCCAGAACTGATGAATAGCTGTGAAGACACAAGGGCCAGTAAACTGCCCTGAACAATAATGCAAGGTCCTTGTTTCATCCATGTATGGTGGTGGTGATTTTGTGGAAGGGTGAAGGGGTGGGCGAGTCAGTTGTTATTTCATGTATTTAGAATAAAAATTGGATTGATCGATTGATCACACTCTGGATGGATGTGTTGTGTCTACAAAATGGCAAGATTTGAACTTGTCAAGACTGTTGATGTGGTGGTGGTCGATTGTTAAGTGTATTCAATATTTATGAATTAGCAACAGACTCTCGGCTAGTCGACTTTGATAAGATTATAAGTGATGACTACCCACTGGGGCACCAGTCTTTGCTGCCCAGCATACTATTTTCCAAGTCTGATTTGGTCAATGATATTGTTGTTGATTGAAAGCGTCAATGACGTCACTGTTCAAGTGTATTTTTCGGGTGATGGGAGGGGGGTCTGTAATTTTATGTTTTAGGTTCTTCCAGATCTTTAAGTTCAAATGACAGGATTGACACATTCGCAATATAAAAAAAGATCCGTAAGAACCGTGATACTTGTGATTACTTCCAGTAATAACTTCTTCACACAAAGTAAATATGTTATCGGTTTGAAGCACAGACAGCAAGAGCCCATCTTTACTGGTAATGCAAAAGTTATAATTTCAGGAATTGGTCAACTTATTTCACTATCACGATGCAGACTTTAATTTCAGATATTTCTACACTCTACAAAGTTAAATGATACTCCAAACTAATAAAGCATCTTTGTTTCCCTTTTCCTATGTACCTTGGATGCTGACAAATCTGATGCCGACCCATTCAAACATGATGTGGATCAACCTGGCGATATTCTACATGAATTTGAAATCTTTCGGTATCTCTGCATTTGTAAACATACGTTACCTTGAACTTTGCAATATCTGTCGCTCGTTCACAGCGTCAGTCCCGGTTTGATCAGCCACCGACCACATTTGGCAACAACGGTGGTATGGGAGGAAACATGAATGCTGGTATGTTTGGTGGCAACAGAGACATGCAGATGAGAGACCGGCTTATGGAAAGGCGGCCAGCAAGAGAAGATTTCCACGAAATGAAGAAGCCACGCAGATACTGAGGCGATTACTTGTGCATCTGAGAGCTGATACTGATACAAAGACTATGAGGAGAATTTTGTCTCCGTCAATTAATACATTAAACCTACTGCCATTAACTTCATACTTAGTAATTATGTCGCAACCACGGAAGAAAACCAAAAAAATCACTGTATCGTAGTTGAACTCCCATTACTGTATCAGGAGGATAAGGACCATTGATGGAGTATAGTGACAATGTTGTTCCGATTATACACTTCAGAGAAGGGTTTTTACTTCACTTTTATTTTTAATCTTAGCGATATGGTAATCATGTTTCTTGATGTTGAATACATTATAAAAGTGTGACCGTGACTGGTTTGAAATCCAGGTGATGTCAGTCATGAACAGAAGTTCAAAGTCACACATAAAATAATTTTAGTTACATTGTGCCGAGTTATATTGTAAGATGATGTCAAATTAGAAAGGACTCACTGTAGTGAGGGTACCAATGCGGTAAGTCTACGCGGAAGTTGAAATGAAATGCGTGTAATTTTATGTTTTCATTATATGATCATCTAACATGTTCTGTGAAGTAGGTAAATATTTGTGTTGTATAATAAAAGCAAATTTTAGTCACCTCCAAAATGATACTTCGGAGCAATGTTTGTGGTTTTTGTGCACTTCATGGGACAAACATGGTGTTCAGAATGGATATCGCAGTTGTATGCATAGCTGAATGCTGAGGGAAAAAACACCTAAGCACTTATTTGAGGGGAAGGGGTGGGGCAAGTTTAAGTGACAGGACATCAATGAGTTTGGGTTTTGTGTACTTCACAGGAGAAAAACCGTGCTCAGATTCAGGATGGAGATTGCAGTTGTATAATGTTAGCAGATTTTAATGAGGGCTGAGAGAGAAAAACACTGGTGGGGGTGGGGGTGGGGGTGGCAAAAGTAAGTGACTGGACATCAAAGATTTTCAGGAATGTGAAGTAACGCTAACAGCTAACTTACCACAATGATAATATATTCCTGAGTGGAATGTTTCTGTGAAGACAGCAAAATCTTCTCGTCCGGCCTTCAGGATTCCAGTTTTGATTTTGAATTTTCGGAATATTTTAACTTCTGACCTAAAAAGGTCTTGCAATTTTTGTGATATGACTCTCACATTGAACCTTTTGCCTTAGAACCCTTCGATAAATAGTGTAGCCCTCTGAAGACTTGACCTTATATGTACCCTGGCACCTTATTCTACCTGTTCCGGTGTTTAAAGTTAGACCATTCTGCATAGAACACGTTGCTGCTCTTCATGGCCAATCTTTGTCACTTGTCAGTTGGCAGGGCAGTTAAAAGAAAGTATCAATCCTTGCGAAAGGAGTTGGATTTTGAACTCTGACATTGTGAACAGTAGAAATTAGAATAAAATATTTTTGCACCAGGATTAAAAAAAGAAATTTTTCTGCCAAATTTCACACTTTCAACGCACTCTATGAAATTGTGTGGAGTGCTCTGAAAGTCATAACTGTCATGCAACCAGCCAGCCTGATGTTAGATTAGATTTGGGGCATGGTTAATAGATGTAACTGATGGTTCTCTGTAAACATCTGAACACTAGATGTTTTGGACTTGTGCAGGACAACCAGTGGTGTTAGATTTGGAGCATCAAAGCTGCTTTGGGAAACCAGTCGCAGCTTGACCATATCACTCTTGCGTACAGGATCAGAATCACGAGTCACACTTGCGTACAGGTACGCAAGTGTGACTCAATTTAGTGCACTCATGTTCATAATCACATTCGAACTCTCATGATAACCAGTGTGACTGATCAAACTGCTATGATATGCACGTCTAGCAATGTTTTCATGATCGGCTAGCCACAGGTACTGTGCTAGGCACTGACGGTACTTTGTTTAAACTGACATTCGGGTTCACAATGCACAGTTCAGAATGCTGTAGGAGCTGAAATGAAGTGACTCAAGTTGGCATATTATTTCGATTCCAAGGTCAACAACTGTATCCTATGCAGTCGCATTACTCTAGTAAGACTCTTCGAACAAAGGCGGCCACTTTGGATCCTCACTCCACAATTGGTGGAGTAAATTACAGATGCGTGAGGATACCAAAATCACAGTGATCATATCAGCATGTTTTGCATTGCATACAAATGACTCCGTTTTGGGGTATAAATGGGTTGGGGAGGTGGGTCTATTCATTGGCTGTCTAGATTAGACCTTAATACTAATGAGGGGTGGACTTTTGGTTGTTTTGTTCTGGCGCTGGATAAAATAAAATAAGCTTGCCTCAGTTTGGGATTTGTGGGGCATCAGAAAAAAATGCTGCTGTTTCCTGCGACAAAGTTGTACATGTATCATGCGGATTGACTGAATATTGGAGTTTCCAAAGACAAAGAGCGGTCCTGCCCTTCATGATTTAAATGTCTCATGTGCATTCTCTGTCGGTAAGTATGAATGTTGGACTGAAAGCACTTTCTCTGTTCCCGTATAGAAAGGGCATTGAACTGTGCTGTCAGTTCATTTGGAATTCCGTAAAGTTCAAGAGCTTGGATGGTTTGTCCTTTATTTCGGGTTTTGCTTGAAATGAAGGAGTATGCCATCTTTGTTTAGTCTATGCTACAAGCTTTAAGTCCTCACCATTTATGACTGGACTTGATAAAAACAAACAAACAAAGATATATTTGAAAACTCAGTTTTTGCACTTGAACACTGAAAAACTTAGTTCCGAGTTCGAAGATAGGGTTGATAGAAGTACTGTACTAATAGTTTATCTCTTTCTGAAAAGTGATAGGCTCCCTAGATTTCTTATGGGGAAATTCGTAACGGATACATTGCATCAATGTTATTGATGTGCTGCGAAATCTGATGTGGATAATCAGTTTTTGCTTGCGATCAGATCATTGTAAAACCTTGATTTGTTTTCTTGGTCAAGGTATTTTGCACTTTTCTATCAAAGCTATATTATACTGAAGTGTACGACCCTGGTCACCCAACATTTATATTTAGTCCCAAAGTCTCCAAAGCAGTATCCCTTCCAAATAATGAAGAATCGACAGTTTGTGCATAGCAATAGCAAAAGTTACTTAAAATGGAATCACGGAAATGAAATGAGACGCAAGAGTGTACTTGATTGATAGAGGGGATTTGGATAGTTCTGAGGCTGGATAATATATTGTAAAATTTACTTCAGCAAACTTTTGCGTTTTATGATTAGTTGTCAAGTGCATAGAATACCTGCTCTCCACATTAACCGGGTAATTGGAGATGGAACTATTAAGATTATAAATGACCAGTTCATTTATGGTAAATATTTCCTGGCAGGGTAACCTCGTGTAGCGACATTATATGAAATCTTCTACTGTGCACTATGGGGTGACGATATTGAGGGAGGTGGGGATTGGGGTATTGACCAAGTGGTCTTGACCTCTGCCTGAACGGGATAAATTTGGGCTCGGAAGTCGAACATGCAACACTCTACATCCACACATTGGTCATCTCAAGTTACCAGAACACTTGAGAAAACTCTGTAACTCCTGTAATTTCAGTCTGTCACATTTTACTGCGTTTATTTGCTGTTGCTACTATTTCAGGCTATTATTACTTCCAGCGTAAACCTTTATAGCAAGAGTTCTCATAGCAAAATCATATGATAGGCCATACTACAAGTTCTTTAGGATCATACAACATAACGTAACACGATGCTACGTGTATCAAGTACTGACCGCAGGTATTGAGGTATGTATGACAAAAGTCATGATATTATTGATATGTATTTTGTCTTATCTTGATCATCCTCGTATGAATACCATTTGTGACAGATTTATAGGCACTTGAACATTTTAGAGAACTTCTTTTTTAGGTGACACATATAACAACCAAAGGAATAGTGTTCATTGAATCATTACTCTACTGCCAAAGGATATTTCAAGGATTGTATGACAAAGTTTCATGCTTACTTTACTTCTGATGATGTATTTGACTGATTCTTCATGTATGTAGGGATGGGGATGCTCAGTGGACTAGAACGATTTTATGTCGAAAATCATCTACCATTGTAGATGTTGTAGTATAACTAAGGACACATTACCAACTGCCAATCTTGTGACATGGTCATCACATCGCACAAGTTCTCCTCAGAATCATTTCTAGGTATAAATGTGTAAATATCATCTGGTGAACATATTTGCTCAGTTTTGTGGGGGTTACTATTACTGCGTACTACCAAAAACTCAGTACTTCAAATTAATGAGCTTTTGGTACTACGTAAAACATACCCAACTCCTGTTTTGCTCTAATTTCTGCCTTGTTCCCCAGTGTCTGTAGTTGAGAATCAAATATTTCAATCGTTCAAAAGATTCAAACAGTTGTTTGACTCCTCTAGTGGAATGAGGAAACGTTCACATTCATCAGAGCTTGCACAATATGGGACCCCATTGCATTGTAACTTGGAATAGCTTGATTGCCGTCATGTTGCAGTTCAGTTGACGAACTTGAAGATGATTTAGCTTTGTGGGAAATAGTTGCAATCTTTTGCATGTTTTTGTTTTCCATAGCTTCACTTTAATAGGAAGGCTTTTATCGAATGGTTTCACCTAAAACCCCAAAAAGATTTGGAGTGCAGTTGAACCTCCTTTAGCGGACACCTCTATCAAGGACACTTTCTCCAGTGACAACTGGTCCCAAATTTCCCTTGAAATTAACTTATGTAATCAGGACACCTCTCAATTGAGGACAGCATTTGTCAGTCCCAAGAGTGTCCTTGATAGAGAGGTTCTGCTGTAGTCAAAAAATTTGCTGTGAAAAACACTGAAGAAGGTGCCAAACTGGCATGATGGATGAAATTGTGGGTGTTGGACGAAGGTGTTCCATGTTGTGTACGATAGCACAAAGTGCAAGCCAAACTGGTTGAAACTTATGCCTTTGACTACTAGAGCTGCGGGAAATGCAATATAAAGTATGATAAATATACAGTAAACTTCGCACTGGATATTTTGCCATTCCTTCACTGATTTCGAACGTGCTTTCAATCACGAGAACTAGTAACATACAAGGATCTTTATGCAAAGGGTAGGGAATTACTGCTGTATTATAGGACTCTTCACATTACACAGGATCTTGTGCTAGGCTGATTATATTGACGCTCCTCAGTCAAAGTCATCATTCATACTCATTGTTGTAATTATGGAATGCAGGAGTGCAGTTTTACGTGTAAAATGCATTATGAAAAATAATATTTACTTCTATATCAAGTGCCATAGGTGCTGAAATGTATTTGAGAGTACTATTCTGCTCTGTCCTTATTCGACCATGATAGGTGCTGTCCTTTGTTCCGATGAGTGGGTTCATATCTGGGTGCAATTGTATCTTTGACAAATCAATGAATTTGACAGCTTTATTATAAGATAAAAATAACTTTTTATCATACCAACAAAGCATCATTTGTCCTTCTCTCTACCTGTTTCATGTTAAAGGGCATTTTCAAAAGTTTTATTATATGGCAAATATCTGTGAGAATCAAAATGGTGATGATGGATTTGTAAGATGTGGTTGGGTTTGACTTGCATTCATATTGACACTGCACCTCCTAGAATATTATGCAAGTCTTATCTGTATAGTGTGTGCTTTGAAAAGCTTGAAGTAGGTCTGAAAATATGCCCTTGACCCCCTTTTCAAGGTCACTCTGAAATGAAGACTTCTGTAAATTTGTTTGACCTGACCTCTGTTTTGGAAGTATAGCACATTTGCTCAGTTTACATTTGTGCTTGATAATTAACCCTCAAATAATCAATGACAGGCAGTTTTCTTTCCTGTGTAAAAAAAGTGACAGTTTCACTTTACTCCGCTTGTACTGGAGTAGAAATAAGGAAGTTTTCCGGCAATTCTAAAGTCTGTCAAGCATACAAGGACCACAACACTAAACAAAACTTTGTACTGTTTCAAAGTTTTGCGATTGACCAGATTTATTTGTTGGTGATCCAATATATATAGTTAATCTTCTTCCAGTTCAGCTGCATTACGACTTGTAATTGGCCTAGACTTCTTTTGTAGTCAGTGGGAGAACTTTTATGGACTCGCCAAAACAATATGCCCTTGAGTGCTTTCTTTTCATTTTATGAGCATTTGAATGGAATGACTTGCTTTACTCTTACTTCTGGCATGAGATTTTATACAGATGAAGCACTGTTGACAATAATTAGTGCTCAGTCACGATCAATTTTGATGGGTTAAGATTTACAATCTCTGATCGGAAAGGGATTGGAAATGATCGCTTTCAACTCTTAATCCATTGATCAATGGCTCTTGTTTCATCTGTCGATAAACTTCATTTGGGGGTTGTAAACTGGTTTCTTATGATGTGTTAACCAACCTTTGTTTTCAGCAGTTTGATTGTGTTCAAACCTCTTGTGCATTAAAAATTATTAGCTAATCTCAATGATGATGTTAAAAGTTTACTTTAAAAAATAACAGTTCTTGGATGAATGGACCACTTTCTGTAATAGTAATATATGTGACCTCCTTAGTTCCAAGTTCACCATTGTGCAAAAAATTGATTTAGATGCTAAGATCTGCTTTGTTGTCTTTCAAATTTGGACTCTTCTCTATCTATTGGTTGCTGGTAGTCTTTGTTGAGCTTCTTTCAGACTATCTCTAAAATGACCATTTTTGCAAAAATGTCTAATAGCAACTATTGTCTTTCTTTCAAAATAGGTAGTGCCGTTACCAGGCTGAAAATGTCCTTCAGGATGTCAAGGAGCCAAAAGTTGAAAAGTAAGTCACATACATTGTACTATGTTCTGACTCTTAAGTCTTACAGGAGCAGGACATTGTCAATATCTGTATGCTTTGAAAATCACAATGTAAATGGCATAAAAATGTCTGCTTCCATGAACACTTTTTATGAAAGAGTTAAAAAAATGCTGCAGCAAGTCTTAATGAAAAGTTACCTAAAACTTTCAAGGATAGGGTCTAGTAATGTTTCATTGCTCTTGGTGACATGACTGTTAAGTGATTCAATGATGAAACTTGGAATTACCGTTTGATTCTATGTGAAACTAATCGCGGCTTTTTGCTGAGAATCACTTGACAAAGTTCTGTAGGTCTTTGATTCATCAGTTCCTAAACTAAGGTGATGAGACATCCTCTTTTCAGCTGTTGAATGAAAAGTTCAACCAAGAACCACATGCCCGTTGGTAAGATGATCAGACGACGCAAGAAAAGTTATCTAGGTGCTCTTTGGTTGGATGATTGGACGACCCGGCAAAAGTTCTAAAAGTGAGATGGTTGCGAGTGTCTGGTTTCGGCCATTAAATCTGTCTGGATATGAATATTCTCAGTTAAGTAAGTCTTTGCCATCAGAAGAAGAGTAATAGGTTCCAGTTGCGAATATTGGTGTAATGAAGTGATGAAATCACCCCAGAAAAGCTATTCTTCAGCTTGCCGAGAACCAAGCAGGCCTTGCGGAGCTGAACTGCAATGGGATACAAATCTAGACTTCTTGCTGAGAACCACTTGTATCTCTTAACCAGTGGCGATACAGTGTGCCCTTACTTTCTGACACCTCTGTTTGCAGAACACCCTCTCTATTAGGACACTGGTTTGGTTCAATTTAGCCTCTGTATTTAGCAGGACACCTCTTGATCAAGGACAGCATTTGTTTGTCCCAAGTTAATAGAGAGGTTCTACTCTGATATTGATGATGACCCAATTAGTTAGATAATTTGTTCAATTGTTCATCTGATGCTTTCTTTTCCAGTGATGGTAAAGAGTGTCTTAAGAGTACCATGGCATGCAGTTCCTGCAGAAAAGATGGATGGTTGTAGGCTTCCATATTTTCAATTGAGAGGTGAGGCATATTGAAGATGTTTTTTCTCAGAAAGTAAAGAATAGAAAACCTTAGAATATGATTGCTGTCTTGTCTCGGGAGTTTCAGGGTTGTGTGACATAAAGAGAAGTGGTCGCGATCCATTTGTGGGCAGCAGGATTTAATTGAACCTCTTTTTGAACAAGCGTATCTCCCAGCTTCTTTGGAAAGGGATGAATGATGTGGTGAAGTCTGACTGGGCTGTCAGTTGATCAGCTTACTTTTGCTTCTCTTCCAACTCATTGTGACAATGGCAGTGTTTTTAAATACAAAAAGAAACCTTTTAGAGTCGCATTTCGAATGTCTTGAAAATTCTTTTGAATGAACGATCGGTTGCTGGTTCCCTGCTAATTACATGTTCTTTTTGATGATGTTTTTCAGTGGACAAATGCTGACAGCAGAAGATCTCCAGGAGTACCTTGGGTTCATCCAGTCTGCCTCTTGGAATAGAAATGGTACGGTTATGGCAGCAAAGTGATGTGGACCCTGATTGGAACTCAATTTCTCTCTTATACTGTATTGATCCATTTGAGGCTATGAACAATAAAATATTGTGACCATACTTAACTGTTTTGTTTCATTCTTTGTGCAGTGATAGACAACCTTTGGCATTCTTGCTGTTTTCAATTGCTGAGCATATATTTAATTATCAGGTGCTGCTCTTCCTCCTTTGAGCCCCTTGGAAAAGTTCCTGAAATGGTACACACTTATTCAGATACTGTTTCATTCATGAGTTTAACCAAAGGATATCACTGCATTCCCTCTTGCTGCCCCTTGTATCTGAGAGATCGGGTCTGCTCTATGATACCAGCCAATGACAAAGAGTGACTTGACTCCTGGTCAATATGTTCTGCAGAAAAGTACATCATCTGGGTGATGATCTACAGAAAAGATGCAGGAGTTGGAATAAGAACTTCTGAACTACATTTACTGGTACTCTCGCCATAAATGACCATCTTCTATTCGAGAATAAATGACTGATCCCCCCACTCTTGGCTGTTGGAATTTGGTGACAAATATCGCTCTTCACGTGTTTGACGCCACAGCGAACGGATGTGCACTGGTAAAATTTGTGCTCCATCCCAATTCCTTGAAGGAATGCACTACTTGAAGGTTGCTTCCCAGCTCGTCAATGCTGAAATGCCTTCGATGATTGAGCGAAGTGAAACCTGAACTTAACTTTAAACAAAACTCCTTATTCACTGAATGATTTATCCCCAATATGAATTACTCAGGATTGTCCACTACATCAGTGGAACTCTAGGTCTGAATTATGAAGAAAGTTGCAGGGATTTGAGACGGCAGACCCCAATACATATCCCTGACTGGTTGTTGCTTTGTCCTCGGAAGACTAATCTCCGGTAGCTGTAATTACAACCAAGGAGTTTTGTTTTAGTTAAAATAGAATCTGGTGTTGTTGAATGTTGCAGCTTCCAGATGGATGGCCTTCACTCTGTGATAAAATCCTTTCAACTGCAAATGATTCCACTTTTGAAACTTACAACGGATCCTGACGAATTTACAGTACTGCCGTACACGTGTCATAACTTTAGTTTCATGCTTTCCCGCAAGGAGAATGAGGAGGTCAACTGACATAGAGAATTCTTCACAATCTTGACACTAGGGGCGCTGATTTTGTACCTTACAACGCCTCTAGAAGGGACAACACCGGTGATTATTTGCAATGCATTTTCTATTAAACTTAAAAATCTGCCAAAAATAGGAAACCGTGTTTTTTTACAAACCGCCACAAGGGGTTAATATCCAAGGTCTGGGACATCCCTCACTGCAATGGCGTATAGGGTTCACCACGAAAATCTAGAGAAAATCCTATTTTTGTAAAACAGTTCTCAGATTCTCACTTTCCAAGCTGCTTGTCTCCAGAAATGAAGCCCTTACTGGTGCTGCCCTCCTGAAAATACCCGGGGGACCATAGAACTGAAATCAATATTTTATGAAAGATTGAATACTACTCTATAATTCAAATCAATATTTATCTTGATTACCTTGGTATTAACCCATGCCATCCCAGGGTCAACTTTTTGTTTTTATTCTTCAATCGCCCATACCGATGTAGGTGTCACTGGTGTTGTGCCAGAACTAGATCGTTGCCACCATCTTGAAAAGCAGTACGGCGGATGTAGATCAGGAAAGAATGCTGTGAGGCTATTGCAACACCACAAAGCCCGCGATGCCCTACGCTGCGTTTGTAGTTCTCCGTGCAGTCATCTTAAAATCCACTAGTAAGTGTCAGATTTTATTCATAAAGATCATATTTTGTTATTTATTAATAAAAGAAAACGTTTTATGAGAGAAAATGGCACTAAATCGGCATGAATAAGATTACAGATTTTCAGTTTTCATTAGGTGACCCAATGATGAGATGTTCAGCATGTGATTGATACATTGAATGGATTATCACTTGTATGAATACAAATCTATCAGATGACCACAATCGTTGTATGGTTTAGCCTACATGGACTTCACATTGAATCGTTTACGATCATTAGTATGAATCCATATTTCTCCGATCACAAATCACTTTCACATTGAATGGTTTTTCACCAGTATGACTATGAACTCATATTGCCAAATTCAGATGGCCACAATCATTTGAGTTCACATTGAATGGTTTATCTCGTCAAGATTCTACAGGTCCAGAGAAGCAATAACCAATCAAAACATTTTTGACTCTATGATTTGAGGGACTATCTTTCACTTTACACCACCCATGATCAAGCAACCATAATACATCTTGATCTTGAGACGGACCCCCATCCTAACAGACATCCGTTCATAGCATGCGCGTGCGCACCAATCCCTAGATCCTGCCATACAATTGGGGAACCAATGTATGATCAGCCAATAAGCGAGTGGCTATTTGAAAAATAAATTTGTTTTGTTGTCACAAAACACGAAACAAAATCTTTATTTCAAATCATCTAATATGTATATTTGTGCACAGAGTTAAGATATAGGTTTGCTATATACAGAACACAAATACATTCGCAAATAACATTGATTCAATTAGTTAGTTGACCAAAACTTCCGATTGAAACGACACCCGTATTTCGCCAGTTCCCTTACACCAAACGTATCCTTATCCTACAGCATTGCTCTGCAGTTGCTACCGTAGATCTGTCTTGTCGATGAAAAATGCTGACAGGTCCTTCATTTGGTATCAATAACATTGACAAAAATCAATACATTTTTCTAGCTGCAGTGAAGTGAACATAATATTAATAATAAATATACTATAGCTGATGTCGGAGACGTAGGCTAGGCTCAGCCTAGGGAGACGGATGTTACGTGACGACATCTGTACTGTTCGGAACAAGTTTACTATCCCTGATCATGCTGCTCATATCCTCATCAATTGTGATCATTGTTTTTTTGCAGGATTTGAGACTTGCAGTGTCGGTGTTTAAGTTGCCTCAAGATGTCAAAGAAGAAATATAACAGAAGGGACATGGATGATGACTTTGAGGCATTTCTCAAAGATGTAAGGACTAGCAAAAAGTATTCAAAACTTGTGAAAACAGGTTGGCCAAATGCCATGTTTCTGACCAGTGTGGCTGTGTTCTTGGTTTGATTGCTTTAAATTTCAATTTCCTAGTGAAGCCCTTGCTACTTTGGCTACCCTTGCAATTGGAAGAAGCAGACATTGTTGACATCGTTGAGTATTTTGGGTAGTATATACTGGCTGCCACTGCAGCTGCCGAATTGCTGAGAATTCCCTGAAATTATTTTGGTTCCAGTGGTGATAGACTAGTACTGTACTCAAAACTAGAAGAAAATCATCGGCTTATCATTATATTCTTGTATTTGTCTTGATTTCAGTCTGTTTCAACTGAAGATTCTGATTCATCAAGGGTGCAGAAGTTCCTGCAGAAGAAGAAACAAGAAAAAGAACAACCATGGTGGATGAAGGACGAAGGAAGAATTGCAGGTATGGAATGGAAGATCAATTTCTTTGCAAAAGTAATGAGGATATTTCATAACACCTGGTTAATGATTGACTTAGTTTTATCTGAGACAATCTTACCCATACCAGTAGGTCTTTTCCCGGTAGTATGGGTCATAAAACTATAGTCTGGTCCAAGATGTTCAGAAATCATGAAAAATCTCATTTTCACAATTGCTCTCGGATTTTCATCAAACCTACCTCAAATTGATTGTTACAGCACGTCCCTGCGTTTTAATCCATTGAAAGTTCATTCCAACCACAACCGCTCAAAGTCAAGTAGATACAGTGAACTGGTTGTTCTTTTCTTAGTCGTAGTCATATTTTGAATCACATGATTGATTTTTTCTCAGATGCTAATTTGAGTGGAACAGGGAAAAGTTACCTGAAGAAGAAACCACAGCCACAAGAGCGAAAAACTTTAGCCCAAAAAGAGGTGAGCAATATTTTACATTCAGAAATGGACAAAATGTTGAAGTGGTTTTCTGGCACTGAATGAATTTAGTTGTATAAATGAGCATTAAGGCCTCTATTCCGCCATTTAAGGTGTTTTCCCGGCATACGGTTGAGATGCGTTAGCATGAATAATCAATACGACTGCCGACTTGTTATATGGAATGATTTGGCTTTGGCTGTTAAAAAGGGATGGTCTTCTTTCATGCTGTTAAAGGGATGGTCTTATTTCATTCTTTTGATCAGCCACGTTGATAGGATCATATGCTCACTTTCAGCTTCCTAAAGAGTCAATGGAGGGCACCACCATGAGTAGGGACAGCTTGGATGGAACAGGAGGTAAATATGATGTGATCTTGGCTTGGCTTGAGGTCGAGTTCGTCGATGATTCTGAAATATCAGTGAAATGTCCCTCTGATGGTTTCTGCCTGAGAAGTTAGTCCATGATCTTTGTGCAGACTTTGTTGCATTGATCGTTTCGCAAACATAGAAAACTTTTGTGTAATATCAAAATAGTGTCTACTAGCAGTAGTTGGACACTAAGTGACTGTTTTATTGACTCCACTTCTTGTCACTTCAGGGTATGGACAAAAAAGTGGTAAAAACAGCAATTTGACGGCAATGAAAAAGTTTGATATACCAGAGCTCAGCCTTGGCACATCAACTTCATATACCGAGACCGGGATGCAAAAGGGGGCTGGATTTGATACCATGGATGAACTTGCAGATAAAGAAAGATTTTTTAGGGTAAGTGGATTTGATTCTCTGATGTCACATATTCTAATTTCTAGTCCATTGACGAGCTGGGATTTTGCAAGTACAGTGGAGCCTCCCTTAACAGACACCTTTCTAATAAGGACCGCCTCTCTATTAAGGACACTAGTTGTGGTCCCAAACTGGTTGTTTCCACTCAATTTGACCACTCCGATCAGGACTCCTCTTAAATATGGACAGTACTTGTCAGTCCTGCGGGTGTCCTTAGTCGAGAGGTTTTACTGTATGTTCATTTGTGCAACCGACCAGTTGTTTATTAGGGGGTTTACCTTCTGTGGGTATTTTCATTTGTATCTCGAACCAATTTATTTTAACATTCTTTCAATAATAACATTTTCAGTCAGAAGTATCAACAAATTACTGTGATAGTCACGGGCAAAATAGGCAGCTGTCTGTCTTGTGCCATGTGACCTGTCCACATAAAACTGAGCATCGAAGTAACAAAATCTACTCAAAGTGCTGAAAGATAGAGGTTTGTTATGGCCGAAAAAGAGAATTGCCCAGTACCTAAAATTGTGTATCTAATCAAATTTGGAAATGTTTGCAGGATTTGGAGCAAGATGCAGACTCCACTATAGATTATGGTCAAATGAATAAAGAATTGGACAAATCAGAGACAATCAAAACAGCTGGACTCCAAGTTGGTGAGTTGATGAGAGTTTTGCTGTGTTAAGCCAGGGATTTACTCTGTTTCTTTTTGAATGCAGGGAAACAAAATTTGATATGTAGCATCAGGTCCTGATTCAATGTTCAATGTTCACACATTTTGGTTGTGAAGCAATATTCGACAAAAACCTTATTGTTTTTGTTGTAGGTTTCAAAGACAGTGAGGAGTTGGAGGACTTCGAAGTAGAAGAAACAGATGAGGTAAGAAATTATTACCTTACAAGTTATGATTGAAACACATGTATTTCCTTTCAAGCTATGGTTGGTACACATGTATTACCTTACAAGTTTTGGTTGAAACGCATCTGATGTTTGGTTTCTTGATGCCTCAGTTTGGCCATTTCCTAGTAAGCCTTTGTCAAAGGTAATTTTGATGAATTTGGATTGCACTTTGTTTTAGTTTTCAACTAGTGATATAATTAGGTGACACCACTTGCTTCTCCAGCCGATGTTATTAAGATGAAGGATTCCAGTGGAAAATTGTTATATTTCTGTGCCTTCAGGATCCAAGGAAGCCAAGCATGTTGTCCAAAGTTGCCCTGCTCGATTCCATGGACACAACCCTTGGTACCACAAAGCTGATGAATAAAGACAGCCGAGACACCTTGGACGGGCAGGAGCCTGATGAGATTCAAGACCAGGAGAATCATCATAATAAGGATGTCACTCCGTATGGGACGGCTGCATTCAAATCTGGAACAGGTAGGAGAATGCTGTCCACATTGCTAGAGCCAAGTGCACTGTTCACACAAGAGCTTAAAAATGGGTTGTAACCCATTGTTGAGGCATCACTGATCAAACAGACAGTTCTGGATGAATTGAGAATCGATTCAATTAATTTTTGAAGCCAACCTGTGAAATTTCTCTTTCAGGTTTCATGAACACTGACACTAGTATGGAATATGAAGCGTTGCACCGAGCGTACGAGGAGGTTGGTCTCTCCACGCTTGATCAGACAGAAAAGGACCCATACATCAAGGATTCCCTGCAGGCTACGAACATTAGGTCAACCGCCAATATGTCTGGTCCTGGGGAGACCGAGGAGGGTGGCAGCTTTGGACTGAAGCAGGTCCTGCCACCAGATAGTGGTAAGAATTGTGAGGTCTCATTTCCTTTGACTTCATCAGACATGTAAACTGTTCTACTCCTTTAAATACACAATGATATGATGATCTTTGTATTCAACAGGGATGCCAATGCGCTAAAAGTCTTGATATCTTTTTCTCATAAAGATCTTGTCTTTGATCAGCACTCACTTGCACAAAAATGCCTCTAAAGTGCCTATTTTGGACCGATATTAAATTCAAAGATTCACAGAGAGTTGAGACAGATATCTTTCCATTTCAGCCTTCCAATTAAGCATTATAAAGTACATAAACATGTAAGAGGAAAAGATTTGAAATTCGCCTAAAATTGGAAATTGACATCCCTGATTACTCCAATGTTGACAAATAAGCCTTTCCTGTTCTTTCTCCTCTTAGATATCGCTCCCAAGAAGGGAAAGCAGAGGAACGTGGATGACATCCTGATAGAGATGGAGGAGATCAAGAGGAAGGCTAAAGCCGCTGACGATGACGGTGGCAGCGATGGTGAATCTCGAGGATTCAATCTCTCACCGGCACCGGGACTTAACCAGATGCGAACAGGGGAAGATGATGCCGTTCGGCAACATGGGTTTGATCTGTCCCCTGTAAGAAAGGCTCCACCTGATGATGTTGATTTTGGAGGTGACTTGAATCATTCTCTGGAAAAATCTGGGGTTAGTTCATTTTTTGTGTTTTGTCGGTTTTGTCGGTGTCTCCATGCCTACATGTCCAGTCTCTCCTGTATGTACTATTTTTCATAGTTCAGTGTGCCACCATAGATCCCGTTGATAAAACAGAGAACTACTGTCTTCAAATCAAATCTACATATGGTCAAGATTTGGCACATTTCTAACCCTGGCAACAGTTCTATGCTCAGGAACTTTGCAAGCTAAAACTGTTTTTCTATTAGAAAAGACTTGATGGTGCGGACATGTAAATGGTAGATGACTTCCTCCTTTTCTGCATTGTTTTGTCTATCAGTTGAAGATGCCCTTTGTTTCTCCAGGATGAAGACCATCTGAGAGAACGGCCAGTTCCAGCCTTGAGAAAGCACATTAACCATCATACCGACCATAAAGAAGGTATGGAGAGTACTGTGAATAAAATTGAGTAATAAACTAAAATGCCTTAAGGTACACTTCAGAAAGACTTTCCTTGATGAAGCACTCTCTTTTGACCGATGTTTTGGGTACACACCTATCATTATTGTGAATCCACCACTATATTACAAGGTGCAAAGCCTCATTTTATTTCCTGCTTCTGAATGCTGTTTACTGTTAGTCTTGAATCATGCCGAGCCAGACCAAAATTTTAAAACTGATATTTCGTTATTCAGATGAAACATGATTTTTTATTTTTAGTGTCTCCAAAGAAGAAGAAGAGCAAGACGAGATTTTCTGGTATCAAGAGCTCAGGATATGGTCCCGGTTCCAAGCCCGGTCAGAAACCACCCACGAAACAGAAGTGGTCACCTGCTGATGTAGCCAAACAGAAAATCAAAGGTAAACAAGAGATCTATTGATAATTGGAAGTCTTTTCTACATTGCCTGTAAGAGTGGAAAGTTGATATAAGATTGGTGTTTGAAAAGTAATTTCAGCTCATGTCAGCTCAATGGGTTAGACTCTGGGCATGACACCTCTTCCCCTCTCTCTAACTTTTTGGATTTCCCTGGGGCCATCTCCATCACTGCCCAGGATTAAAAGTATTGTAATTTGGCATCCTTAAAACAGCACATTTTACCCTCTATCAATGCCCCATTTCTATTAACTTCAGGTACAGAGGCCCCAACTAAGACCAGTCCCAAGAAGAAGACACCAATAAAGATGCAGGGTGGGCCTCGTGAGAGTCAACTTCTCGCCTCGGTTGAATCATTTGCCAACTATATCCAGTCTCACTTTACAAGTCCCGAGTCAATGCCAAAAAAGTCAACCAAAGGTCCAGCGGGTTCCTATGAGGTCAGTAGCATTGGTTTTGAATATGTTCATTAAAGTATTGTGTGACCGTAGTCATTAAATTGAACCTTGTACAATTTTCTGTTGTATGAGCATTGAGTAGTAAGTCAATCAGAGATCTTGCTTTCCTGTCAGTTGGGACTCGGGAAGTCTTTGTCATCATTAGATTTTAAAAAGCTGTCACTTTGGCCATCTTTAGGTGAAATTCTCCATGGATGAGCCGAGCATTTCATCCAGTATCCGTGGTGACAGATTGACAACAATCGACCGGGAGAAGGCTTTGGTGGACGAGGTGAAAGAGTGGCAAGAACAATGGAAGGAGGAGAGGAAGATGCACGCCAAGGTCAAGGCCGACTCATTCGGGATGGAGAGAGAGCATAAGCGGAAGGTTGAAGAAATAAGACTGGACTATGAACAACAATTATTCAAACTGAAGCAGGAGAACTTTGTGCTGGCTGCCAAGGTGAGGAATTTGTTGAAACGGATGTGGACTGCTTGACTCGTTTCTGCAGTTCTTTTTTCTTGCTTAAGGGGGACAAAACGGTGATGGGTCCAGTTACAGCATTATCCTCACCTGGTCACACTCAAGATTTTCTTTTTATGGGCAACCCTCTGATAATCGAGAGTGCATCTGTAAAAACCAAAATAGTGACTATTACTGTTAAACTCATTGAAAGGGAATACCTATTAACGTCATATTGTTGTTTCAAATTACAGGTGACTGATACCAGTGCCCAACAACAGCTGAAGAAACAGCTGATCGAGGGAACAGCGGAACTTGACAAGGTCACTCAGGAACAGATGGCGCTACTGGAGAAGGAGATCAGAGAACAGGAGGGGCTGATCGCCGGCTACCAGCAGGAGAATGAACGCTTGTTTACGGAGATGAAACGCATGCAGACGATGAGTAAGGTGACGGAGGATAGAATGTTTAAGGAAAATCAGAAATTAGCGGCAGAGATAATGAACCTAAGGTAATTTGCCAGGCAGAAGTTATTTGGATTGTTGAAATTGTCTGTTTGTGTATGTCCTGTGTTATCCTTGTTACTGCTGTCTGCTTTGTTTAATACCTTGATTGAGTAAGTGGATTCACTGACCTTCGAATGAAGAAAGTACCAAATACATGTATGTGCAGAGTGACTATATATTAAACTGTTGGAGCACCTTGCAAGGTCGGACTTTAAATCCCACAAACTCTTTAAAATGAGATACCAAGTAGTCGACCGTCATCGAGTTTGCATATCTGATGTGTAGGCCTATCTGTTTTCTTTTCAGAACTTTACTGGAAAGAAAAGAATTTGAATTGAAGAATAAAGGAATCATCACTGCTCCATCCGTCCAGCAAGAAATAGCTGCAGGAACTGGAACTGCCATTCTTGGTGCCGGCAAGATTGCTCAACAAGAGGCAGAGATCAGACAGATGAAGGTAAACGACACTTGAAAAGCCAAGCATTGTGTGGTTGTCCTGAGATAGACTGTTATGGGGTCCCAGACATACATGTACATGTGTTCACTAAATCAGATTTGCTGTGCCTCTGAACACAACCTGAATGAGAGTCTGTAGGTCTTGCTGAAAGCACTGAATTTTGAGGAAGAAACTTTGACAAAGACATCAAACAAGACTGCCCTGATTTTGAAGAAAATATCCTTTCCCTACCATTTCCAATGAGAAGATGTTGTGCTAGTTATTCTTAGTCACAGGCTTGTTCACTTGAAGTACAGCTCTCGCCTGAAGCTGGTCGATTGTTGAGGTATTCTGGTTGCAGACAAGTTTTTAATCTGGCAACTTTGCATTTCAGAGGAGAGAAGATGACTTGAAGCACAAGAATCGGATCCTAGAACAAGCCAAGAGGGAGCTTGAGATGCACATCGAGAAGCTGGTCAAGGAGAGGGAGACAGCAGAGGAGAAGGTCCAGATTACCAGGACCTATTCACACCAAGAAATACGGGTTGGTATTTGGTTGTTTCAGTATCCCTAATTAGGCCCCATCCTTAGCCAGGTGGCATCTTCCAGTGATTAAGGTGCCTACGCCTTGTCAAGAGAAAAGACCTTCCTTCTTGAAGACGGATACCCAGAGCAGTTAGCCCCAATTGGCAATCAATAATAAATTGATGCACATCAAATGCTCACGGCAGCTAATGCAGAACAAGCCTCCTCAAAAGTGTGATTAAATCTGAATTTATTATATCATTTTTGTCTTCAGGACGTTAAGATAGATTATGAAAAGGAGATTGAGAAATTGAACAAGAAGTTGAAATGGTATGCGGAGAACCAGGAACTGCTGGATCGAGATGCTCAGACCATACGCAAGAAGAACGAGGAAATTGAGAAGCTGAAGGAGAAGATTGAAGAATTGAAGTCCGAGGTAAGTAAGGCTGGCTTATGACCGTGTCATGCACATTCATGTGGTACTATTGGAGTTGATTCTCGCAACAACTGTCTGTCATTACTCCCCATTACTTCTGCCACTTCTGAAATGCAGACGGATGACTTTAAATCCCGAAACTTCGCTGAATCAGCTATCGTCTGCTTCATGTGTATGTGCAGTTTCACCAGGACTGAAAATTTTCCAGGTATTTTCCAGGTAGTAAGACATGTTGTTACATGTAGGTTCTTCAGATATCTTGGTGGAATTCATCCCATGCACTTCAATTTCTTTAAATTGTGATTTAGTTGATCAAAGATCCCCTTCCAAAATGATCAAAATATCAAACTTGTTTATTGTTTCCGTTTCCAGCCCGGACAAAAACGACTTGAGAGTCAGGTGAGAATGAAGGAGAGAGCCACAGAGGCCAGAAAGGTACAGGACTTACAACGCCAGGTCAAAGAACTTGAGAACATCTTAAAGAAGAGACATCCCAACTCCCTGCCGGCTCTCATGTGGGCTGCTTCTGCTGCGCCGGAGACTCAGACAAAGTCGCCAACTGTTGAGTATCTGGAGAATCGCGTGAAGAAGCTGGAAGATGAGCTTTCGGAGCAGAATGAGGATGGAAGTAAAGGGATACGAGTACTGGAACAGAAATATAATGCTATGAAGGTTAGGAGACCGGTGTTGATTGCTTGTACCCGCATTAGAATATGTCAATGTGTGAATTGGTCTCTTTGGAGATCAGGCACCTAGCGATTGAGTGGCCACTGGGCTGCCAGGTGCCCTGATCTATGAGGAGAAAGTTGTCCTTAGTTCCTTGCAATAATATGATTGATCAAGTTTTGATTTTCATACGTACTTGCTGCCAGCTAAGCAAGTTAGGTGAGATGCCAGGCTCGGGGCAGAGTTGGTGCCCTTCTGTCCAAAGAGTGGAACCAAAAATTTCTCAATTCAGTTGATCCCAAGTAAAAGTCCAATCTTGTATGAGCAAGATAGAACGGAAAAATCAATAGATGTGCGATCATCTGTGTCATCACATCCTCATCAAAGCTCCTACCTGATTCTGTGTTATTTCTCATTCAGTTCCAGTATGAAGAGAGGATCAATGAACTAGATGAGCAGCTGAAACAGTTTACTGCGCCCACTGAGCACTACCCCCATACCCACTCTGTAGCCCTACAGAAGGAATTGGAGACAGTGAGGGAGAGATGTCGAAGAAAGGTCGCAGAGAAGGAGATTGAAGTTGAGAGATTGAATAAAGAGTTGACAAGTTTGAAAAATAAGGCATCTGGTAAGTTAGTTTTCTACTGTATTTAGAGCATATGTGTTCCCCTGCTCCATTCAGTTTCACAATTACTATCCTAACTCCATTAGGGGAATGGGAAGTTGTTTACGTTAGCCCTTGATCATATGATTACTTCACAATGGCCATGAGCTTTTCAGTGTAATGAGGTGTGGGTCAAGATGTAAATAAAGCAGAGCAGAAGTACAAGGGGTTGGTCACTATGAAGTGATTTAGAGACAGAAACGGTATGTTTGTATGAATGATTGGCATAGAAGATAGATGAGGATTGGTGCCAATATCACAAATGCTGAAACAATGTTGTTTGTACATGTACATGTACTTGTATGTTTACTGTTTGTTCTTTACAGCTGCTGAGAAGAAAGAGATGCAAATGTTGAAGGAATCTGAGTGTTGTTTGTACATGTACTTGTATGTTGTTTGTACATGTACTTGTTGTTTGTACATGTACTTGTATGTTTACTGTTTGTTCTTTACAGCTGCTGAGAAGAAAGAGATGCAAATGTTGAAGGAATCTGAGTCTGAGCTGCAGCTGCGATTGAAGGCTCTCCAACTGGAATTCAGTAACAAACACAAAGAGATCTCACTTCACAAGACCACTATTGAGTCCCTGAAGAAAGAGAAGGATCAAATAGTTATAGATAGTGCATTACACCGGGAGAGACATCTCAAAGGTAGGGAGGCCCCTTGTGGCAAATGTCAATCATTGCCTTCTTGGTACCGGTATATCACTAAGTGCTTTGCACCCAACTGTCACGTTGGCCATAGAGAGACTCTGTGTCATCCAAAGGGCACAGCTCTTACTTGATCTGACACTGTAGAGGTAGGGTTTGAAACGATATGTCTGTGACCAGGTGTTATCGTTGAAGTGATTGGACCGCCCAAGTTCTGTTATGTATGACTCATGGAATATGCCTATTCATATTAGTTGACTTATGACAAGAATACATGTAACACTGAGGCAAGTTTTATCGAAGTTGGATGCTCACTTTTTTTCAGTTGAACAGCATTTTGCTTCTCTTGTGTTCTTGCATGAGCCAACTTCTTTTCTTGCATAAGTTGTTTCATGTGCCTATTACGGTAGTCAAAGGTCTGAACATGTGTACAAACTTCTCCCTTTTTGATTTAGGAACACAAGTGGTCGGAAAGAAGGGCAAGAAAAAGTCGCCAAAAGATGGCAGCATTGAACAGCTTCATGGCAAGCAATACCAACCTGATGCATTTAAGGGTCTACACATATCAGATGTTGTGAGGGAAAATGATGACCTCAAAGTCAAGGTAGAGTTAATTTGAATTGATTAGCTCCTTGAAAAAGACTAATAAATCGATTTACTCTCATTCGTGTCTTGTTGCTGGTTGTATGTGGGCTGGTGTTTCAAAGAAATGGTTTTACCGATTTGTCAGTTTTCATCCTGGGCATACATAATTCCAAGTATTCATAAAGACTAGTCTTTATAAATTCTTGATAATTCTTATAGGTCAAATTGCAGTAGTTCCATGATAAATGAGAGCTTGGGTTGTTGATGAACTTAGGGATCGGTTTCAAAATATCAGATGTTGACACCTAGCATTTCATGTGTTCATGTTTTCTGTGTCTCAGGTCGAACGTTTACAACTTGAAATTGATCAGCAGCGTGTGGATCTGCAAAAAGCCTTGGCCGAGAAGGAATCTAGTTTGAGACGGATACAAGAAAGTTTTGAGGACCAGGTATGTCTCCATTGGCATCAAGGTGATTGTTCAGTTAAAGCTAGATTGGTCAATCCACCCATACCTCCTCTTCTGTTGTTAATTCTCTAGCCCCACTTCGTATATAAACCCAGAGAGTCTTACATACGCCAAACATTGGATTCAATTCTTTGTCTGGTTTCAGTAGACTTAGTAGCCTGATGCAATGTGTCTTCAAAACTGCAATTTTTTATTCTCTAAATTATTCCTTTTCAGATCTCTGCATTGAAATCGGCCCACAAATCTGCGATGTCACAACTTGTCACAAGCCATGCCATGCAACATGGGGCATCCAAGATAGCAGAGTTACAGAGTAGGGTCGAAACGCTGGAGGTGATGGTCGTTCACCTCAAGGATCAGCTGTACAAGGCGCAGATGGAAGTGGAGCATGCATCTGTGTTGAAAATACGGGAAGCAACCTTAGAAACTCAAGTCAAACAGTTGTTGGAGGATCTTAGAGATGCCAAGAAGTCACAAACACCGGTATGTCTTTAAAACATTATGCAACAGAGAGTTGATTACTACTCATCTTGGGTTCCTTGCGATCCTGGCTATTATGGCCGTGATTAGTTAAGAAAAAAAAAGAAGACGACTCCACAATGTAATCCAAATCGTCTTCCAACGTTTCGGTTTAATGAACCTTCTTCTGGGAATGAACAGTTGATTGTTTGACTGGGTTTATATATGTCAATAACAATAGTGGCCATGTGCGCGATCGCGCCACGTGGCATTGTTTACAAAACATTCGCTGTGATTGGCTGGAGAGGTGGTCTTGACCTTTTTAAATTAATAATATTGGTTACAAAGGTTGATGATTGATAGATGGCGTGTGTGTGCGTCGTTTGGAAACATGGCGGATCAACTGAATGATTCGCGAGTACAACATTGAAAAATAATGCTTTCTCCATCAATAAGTATAGTGATGTACTCCACGTCATGTAGAAATAAAGTCTATGTACAAGTAGAGGCCTAACGACAGAATAGCCGGGACAGTAGTAGTTCTGTACATTATGTACACTCTGTCCCTCTGTACATTGTGTACACCATTCCTATCATTTAGCACAGAGTGTCCCGGCTATTCTGCAGTTGCTCCGTTGTTCTTGAGTTCCTTTAAACATGTCAATATTTACAAAGTCACTGCTTGAAAAACTTTTTAAATTTTTTATTACAGGAAATGCGACATTTTGAGGGTGTGCTGCACAAGATCTCACTCCTGGAATCGAAGCATGTCCATCGCGAGGGCGACTTACAGTCTATCATTAATCGAAACAAACAACTGGCTACGGCCGAAATGGAAAAAGAGGTGGCCAAATGGAAACAAGTTGTCGAGATGAAAAACCGTGAAATCGAAAAATTTCGCCTGGAATTGGACTCTATTTTGGAAGTTTTACGAGAGTTACAACGACAAGGGGTGATTTTGCCTTCATTCTCTGGGTTAGCAAGGACTTAAAGGCGGATTTGGTGTTGGAAGTATCTCTCTATCAGCGAGTGATTGATACAAATATTTGCAAGTGAAAACATGATCTGAAAAGATTTTGAAAACTATTCTGTAGCTGGCTACAATTGCTCACACCGAAGATTAGAGCTGTTTTCTACCTCAAGATATCCATATTGAGACAACATTAGTTGATTATCCTTAGATTTATTTTTCTATGATGAACTTAGCTCAATACTCGGTGTGCCTGCTCCGATTAGAAAAAAAATCATGCCAACGTGGTCTCTGTGGTGGTTGCATTTTAGTGCATGCCATGATTTACCGAGAAGAAGAGCTGGACTCTTTTATGATTACTGAGATCAACAGCTCACTAGAGGCAGTATTCATTTCCCCATAACTGCAGATCTGCTTGGAGTCCACCTAATCAGTCATTCTGTTAAATCTCACTCAGTTGGTCTCAGTGCACCAAGCCGTGCGTACGGAATCAAGCAACATCTGTTTCTATATGGAGCCTGGGGAGACCCAGGTTCATATATGTTATACTATCCTTATTGTATATGTATGGGGTGATAGGCCAGTAGAATACTGTCACTGAGAATCTGCTGGTAAGATTTATAATTATATACTCGCCTGGCTCATTAGATTCTTTTGTCATTGGAGCATGGGTCCATTGTATGTATATATTAGCTCAGTAGGATGACTATTAATAAAAGCAAATACTTGATAAAAGCTATTGAGAGTGGCGTCTGTGCGTGTGTCAACAGCACTGGACAAATACTGACTGTAGTGCCCGGTGGGGCTCAGTTTGGAGCATCTGGCCAATCATATCATATCTACTGTCATTTGTGTGGGAAGATGGCTTGTAGCTGTGCTGAACCTGTTTCAATAACTAGAGCAAGTCATTATTTCTATCAAATTCCCTTCGTCTGATACTGACATGAAAACCAATCAATCCCAGGTCCGAAACTGTGAAATTGGCTTTGGCGACAGTGGCGCTGTCTCGCGGCAAGAAATAGAACTGAAATCGTCTTCCGAAACTTTCAGTTCCACTTTCTACCGCTAGACGGCACAACTGTCGCCTAGGTCACTTTCAGATTGGAATTGAGCATGCCTTCAGACTTTTGAATAGATTTTTTGGTATTGGGTATTGCCAATGACATAAGACACATGGTGGGGCCCATCAGCTGGATTTGCATGTACTAGTCTTGCAAGTAACCTCGACAGATCTACCATTTTTATTCATTTTCTTCATGTCTTGGACAGAGATTTTAAAACTTTTGATTATGGAGTGGAACCTAGGCCTACCTCCAAGGCAAGACCACCAAGCAATTGCGGTAAGACTTCTTGACAGCACAACCTACCTCAGTGAACACCTCTCTATTAAGAACACTAGGTTTCGTCCCAAAGTTATAGTTTCCATTCAATTTGACTTATCTAATCAGGACACCTCTAGGACAGCACTTGTCTTGTCAGTCCCAAGAGTGTCCTTGATAGAGCGTTCTACTGTACTCCTCTATTGTTGTTCCCCAATCCACAGCAAACAGGGCTAGGGACTCCAATACAGTCTGTTTCGTCATCCTGATTGTCCTTCCTCTATGCAACAGGCATCAAGACGAGGTCTGTCCACTGCGTCCGGGGTGTAAATGGGGCATGGGCAGGAGGAGAGAGGCTTATTTGGCAATCTTCAAGTGACTGGTATACACAGTCGGGGCCCTTGGTCAAGTCAGACTTAGGCTAGCACTAAATATATCCCGGCGTGAATATATACAGGCGTGAATCATTTCAACCTGCTGTGAGATGTGAGAGACCCCTATTGGTGGTGTTGTGTAACTTTATCTTGCCTGCCTAGCTGCTGCCTATAATTTTCTTATTGTCTGCCTTTTGTGAAATATGAGCACATCAATTTCTTCCATTATCTCCTGGTGTCATTTAGGCTCATCTTCTGTGCGACATGCACCTGGTTTTGCTGTGATTGGTCACATATTGTCCCTGCTAATAATTAGAATTTAGCACTCCAAGCAACAGGATTTACTAGCTCTTCTGAGCTGTTCTACTGTATAAGAGGGTACCGATGGCTTCACTTCCCTCCTAAGGACGATATCACAACCTGCCCAACACCAGCTGGAGCATAGGCAAACCACAGATTGTGACATTGTCCTCATCAACCTGTTTGCAGCATGGTGGACAGAGGGCTACCTTTTTAGTATTTGCATTCCAGGGGCTGTCAAGATTTCATGTATCAATTTAAATTTCAACTTGGACAATGTCCGACAGCTAGGCCAAAATCACCAGTTGCGACATTGTCCCCGTGGCATACACCACACTATTTTATACTCTCTGTCCAAATCTTCATGTCACACCCCAAAACGAATCTACATCGGTTTCATTAGCGTCCACTACAGGTTGTGTCATGAAGTTGTCCCAGTCAAGGCAGATGCAGAGACCAGTCTTTCTGCTTATTTTGATACTTAGTTTCTTCTGCAGCTCTAATCTAACAATACAACGCCATAAACACTTAGGCAAACAAAATGACACTTGCATAGTTTACAATTTTATTATTAATTGAAAATTACAACAATGAGAGGTTGTAGGCCTAAATGGGCTTGCTCTTGATAAAAAGAATCACAGAACTACCCCAAGTGATTATGATCTCAAGTCAAAGACCAACATCAGGGAGCATGAAGACTCCACCCGACTGTTCTTTCAACCCAAAAGGTGCGAGGTAAAACGAGCAACAGTAATTTATAAATGACACGAGGAGTAAACAGTTTGAAGGAATGCCACATAACTATTAGGTATTTTCCCTCTGGACTGGTGACAATCAGACTGGTCTGAAATTCTTTAGGAGTGTAGCAACAATATTGCTTCAAAGCAAGAAATGAATCTGCACATATTTACTGGTATGCAGATATGTCAGCAAGGCATCAAAACCTTTGTAAGCCCTTGATAAGCAACTAATTTATAAAATTACAAACAGGATTTATCTTACAACTGTACTGCTCCAAAGAAAGAGCCAAGTCTGCACATAACTACTGGTATGCAGAAATGTCAGCGAGGCAGACAAGACCTGAACACTGCCACTGCTGCACAAGTGTAGCGCTGGTATTGCTTCAAAGCAAAAGTTAAGTATACATATAATCACTGGTGTGCAGATTTGCCCGCGAGGCAGAAAAGACCTGAAGACAGCCACTGCTTTAGGAGTGTAGCAACGATATTGCTTCAAAGCAAAAATGATGTTTGCACATAATTACTGATATGCAGATGTGCCTGTTCGACAAAAAGTCCCCTGAACACTACCAAGCAACACTAATTTACAATTGACATGAAAGAGTATACAATTTGAGGGAAAGCCACATAACTATTATATAATTGCCCTCTGGACTAGTGACAATCAGACTGGTCTGAAATTCTCATTATCGACCACTCCTCAGTGGAAATGAATCCAACAAAAAATGGGGTCATTGTATACAGTGGTACTGTATTACCCCGATGAGAAGCACTTTACTGATGTCCCCCACTCTCAACTAAGATATTTGTGCGTGTACCGGTTTGACTACGGGCTGAAGTTGACGATGTACTCCTGACGGAGCCATTGGGTGCTTCGCCCGCTCATTGACCGAGGCATGGTGACCTGGAGACAGTGACCGGATTAGCACTAGCTGGTCGAGGGACACTTCACAGGGCGTCAATTCGCAACTTCTCATCATTTTTAAGGCACGACCCATTCACGTGGACCAAGTTTTACCCGTCAACCTACTCCTTACGTAGCGTGGGGTACCAACCCACCGCAGATTCAGGAGTGTGCAATGGTTGCCGAATATCCTACACCCAATTGTGCTGCCCATTCGCAATAGGTTTAACCACCGTCATGCGCCCCTGACATCGCCATCTCTCAGACGGTAAACAGGCAATGGTGCAATCTGGCTGCAAAATTTTCCCAGAGGGGCGGGATAATGATTATTTCAGACCGATCAGAGTGTCACAAGTTCAGAACGAAATCACCCGACAGTTATATGGAGTTGCACCAAAATGCAGACTCTTCATTTCATTTGTAAAAAGGCATCGATTATTTTTGTTACATTCAATGGACCCAGTCCTTCAATCTCAGGAAGAACCAAGTCTGCACATAATTACTGGTATGCAGATTTGCCCGCGAGGCAGAAAAGACCTGAACATTGCCACCGCTTTAGGAGTGTAGCAACAATATTGCTTCAAAGCAAGAAATGAATCTGCACATATTTACTGGTATGCAGATATGCCAGCAAGGCATCAAAACCTTCGTAAGCCCTTGGTGAACAGGATTTATCTTACAACTGTACTGCTCCAAAGAAAGAGCCAAGTCTGCACATAACTACTGGTATGCAGATATGTCAGCGAGGCAGACAAGACCTGAACACTGCCACTGCTTCACAAGTGTAGCACTGGTATTGCTTCAAAGCAAAACTTAATTATACATATAATCACTGGTGTGCAGATTTGCCCGCGAGGCAGAAAAGACCTGAAGACAGCCACTGCTTTAGGAGTGTAGCAACGATATTGCTTCAAAGCAAAAATGATGTTTGCACATGATTACTGGTATGCAGATGTGCCTGTTCGACAAAAAGTCCCCTGAACACTACCAAGCAACACTAATTTACAATTGACATGAAAGAGTATACAGTTTGAGGGAAAGCCACATAACTATCAGATAATTGCCCTCTGGACTAGTGACAATCAGACTGGTCTGAAATTCTCATTATCGACCACTCCTCAGTGGAAATGAATCCAACAAAAAATGGGGTCATTGTATACAGTGGTACTGTATTACCCCGATGAGAAGCACTTTACTGATGTCCCCCACTCTCAACTAAGATATTTGTGCGTGTACCGGTTTGACTACGGGCTGAAGTTGACGATGTACTCCTGACGGAGCCATTGGGTGCTTCGCCCGCTCATTGACCGAGGCATGGTGACCTGGAGACAGTGACCGGATTAGCACTAGCTGGTCGAGGGACATTTCACAGGGCGTCAATTCGCAACTTCTCATCATTTTTAAGGCACGACCCATTCACGTGGACCAAGTTTTACCCGTCAACCTACTCCTTACGTAGCGTGGGGTACCAACCCACCGCAGATTCAGGAGTGTGCAATGGTTGCCGAATATCCTACACCCAATTGTGCTGCCCATTCGCAATAGGTTTAACCACCGTCATGCGCCCCTGACATCGCCATCTCTCAGACGGTAAACAGGCAATGGTGCAATCTGGCTGCAAAATTTTCCCAGAGGGGCGGGATTATGATTATTTCAGACCGATCAGAGTGTCACAAGTTCAGAACGAAATCACCCGACAGTTATATGGAGTTGCACCAAAATGCAGACTCTTTATTTCATTTGTAAATAGGCATCGATTATTTTTGTTACATTCAATGGACCCAGTCCTACAATCTCAGGAAGAGCCAAGTCTGCACATATTTACTGGTATGCAGATTTGCCCGCGAGGCAGAAAAGACCTGAGCATTGCCACCGCTTTAGGAGTGTAGCAACAATATTGCTTCAAAGCAAGAAATGAATCTGCACATATTTACTGGTATGCAGATATGCCAGCAAGGCATGATCAAAACCTTCGTAAGCCCTTGATGAGCAACTAATTTATAAAATCATAAACAGGATTTATCTTACAACTGTACTGCTCCAATGAGAGAGCCAAGTCGGACGGACGGACAAACCTGATAAAAACAATATATCCGAACTTTTCCGAAATTGCGGATATAATGAATTACAAATCTGTGTATGTATCCTTCAACAGTGAAAACTAACACTAAAACTAACTAACAAGTAATCTAAACCACTGTCTTTCTCTGCACCCAGGATAAATGGTTTCCAGGCTATCCAATAGGAGTACGCCATAATCCTGAGGAATTTAGGTATAATTTCTAAACCTTTAGGCCTACAATGTCATTCTTGGCTGAAAAAGTAAATCTTCAGGTATTTTCGGCACCACTCAGTTCTTCTTGATATTCTCCATGTTTACAATGTCCTGCATGGACTGAATCATCTGAGGATGTAACTGGTGAACCAAAGCTGTAATAATGATAAGGACTGAATGTGAGTAAAGGAAAAAGATGTTTGAGCACAGTTTTCTGTCCAGTGATTTCAACGATCTCCTCTTGCACTCATTTAACTGTGGTGTTTCCCACGACCACGTTTAACCCAGGCAGGCTGTAAAGCCAAGTGGTCTACACGCAATAGATGATTGAGCCTCTCTTGATCAGGGACAGGGACTTTGATCCAAATTGGCCGATCTTATCAAATACGCTCTTACTATTCATTCTTAAACTTTCAATTAAAGACAGCCACTTAAAGATGACAATAAAATGATTGTGGACATTACAATATATGACGGAATGATGTCATCAAATATTTATATCCTTGGCAAGGACTGGAAATGCTGTCACACCATCCTTGAATTCTACTGCTTCCCATTTATCCCAGCAAAGAAACTGTGGATACCCTTGATCATGCACATTACCATAGATGATAGACGTCTTTTCCATTCAGAATGGAGGGGCCCTATCGTGTTCAGCTGATCCAAAGGAAAAGGATAGTTCTTCGAAGACAAAGACATTTGAACTTGCAACTCTTAGTTGACGTGATCCGTGTCCATAACCCAGCTTGTTTACGAGAGATGTCACGGCGCTCTACCAGACTCAATCACCAGTGGTTTTCACGCTGAAAATCAGACAATAGTACTTTTGTTGAGGATTTCTTCTACAAAGACAGAGTTTTTAGAAATAGCACCATTAAAGGCCTCTGGCTTTACTAAGAGGAGGTTGTCAAATGCAAAAGGACATCGTACGGTGATTGCAGTTCTCTCTGGAACCTTATTCGCCAGGAACTTGCCAGCACTACAGACTAACAACTGTTCAGAATGTACAACAGGACAACACTTGACCTGAGTGCTATGACTAAAATCATATTATAAACTTTTTGACTTATTATTCTCGTCATTCTGGATATACTTGCTTTCTTTCTGATAGGCTACTGTTTAATCTATCATGCACACAGATTCACATTGCACACCAACCGCGTATTTCAAGATTGGTTGTCCTTGCAACAACATTGTAGATTCCTTCATAATTTTCTCCAGTCAGATTTTGCTGCGGTCAGCTGATCACAATGAAATCTTGTTAGCAGTGTGTTAAAAGTGCTCAACTCAATGTCTCATCTCCTGGTGTGTAGGAAGGTCAATGGAATAACCGCCTAAGTCAAACCTAGGACAGAGGCAGATTTACCTGATCTTCCGAGTTTCTGTTTGTTTTCCTGGATTTTATGGCTGGAGCTAGGGGGCTGCCTAGGGGCCCGAACGAGACTTGCTCTGAGAAAAATTTGGATGGATGAGGACATTGAGGCTAAAATAGAAGGGGTAAGGAGAAACCTGCCCGTTTTGTTCTCATTATTCTCCATTCCAGTCATGGAAGGGTTGACCTTGACCCGTCAGAGCAGCTACCCTTATCGTCCGTAGATGGCGCTATTTATATAACGATGCCAGTAGGAACAGTTATATCGTTGGTGTCAATACAGGGTAGTGTGAGGGGCATGTTTACCATTGGGTGAGGGGCCGATATACTGGGCACGATTCACGGAAAACGGTCTGAAAAATGCTTTACTTGTGAACACGGCTTCTGTCAGAATGGTGGCAGATGTATCTACTGTCCTCACTCGGTCGTTCATAAGTCTTCCTTTGGTGCTGTCCTTGGTGACCACACCGTCTCTCATCCCAATCTTGTGGCTTCTACTCTGTAACGTCATAACGCATCCCTCTGGGTCAACTATGATCATGGTCTACATCACGGCCTGGAAAAGGGGTACAATTCTCATTGTATAAAACTTTGCTGAATTTCGTGACATTTTGAGAACACAATATGGAGAGTTAGCTATTGTTTTTTTGTTCAGAAACAAATTTTTGTCATTTTCGACAGCAAACAGTCCCAATCCGGTGAAGACATAAATTCCCTCAAGTTTGTGACTCCTGGAACTTCTTGCATGGCTTATGCTCAGCTAGAACCTTACCTACCAGATATGCTTGGCTCCAATTTCTCCCCAAACAGTCGTTCACGTTGTCGCAGCTTGCCAGCACCATCCTGGACAGTCGCTGTCTCCAGCTCTGCTGCTTATTTGTCTTCAATGTTGATCCTGCAGAAGTAAACCATTTTGTTGATAACAAGGAATAGGACAATATAATTTTCTGCTACAGGAGTGGTCCTATAGGGTAATAGCCCAGCAAAGGGCTGCATCCCTGTCCTATCAGTATCAAAATAAAATCTCACATACCAACTGACCATCTTAGTTTGGCCCCAGATGTGGTCTTCTCTTGCTCGTATGAAGTCCAATTTTCCAGTCTTTTCCATTCTGCATTTGACTGCGACTGAAGTACACCTGCCCCGTCTCTTTTGGTGCACAACAGATCTCTAGTGTCATTATCCTTTGCCAGATTGGCAATTCATAGACAGATATATTCCGAAATTATGAGGTGTGATGATGGGAACGAGGCTGGTACTCACAGCCTTGCCTGATATTGAAAGAACAGGAGGTAGCTAGAAAGAAATTTAAGACTGTGGAATATTTCAATGAGGAAACGGACACTTAGATTTTTTACCTCTATAAGTTCACAATATGAATTCATCCTTCCTAGAAATTGGGGATGGCGCTGAGGTGAAATGAATCAATTGCTCAGCACTTTTCACTACACAAGGAGAAACATATCTGGTGACGCGGTCTGCAATAAAACAAATAAAATCAAAGTTTAGGTGATATTGAAAGGAATCTGACCAGTCACTGTCACCACCAGAAACCAGATGTCCAATGACAGAGTCTCTCCAAGCCAATAAACACAATTAGCGTGGCATAAAAAAGTCCGGGGAAAATGTGTGCATCCCGCCTTGATGGGAAGAGAAATACTCCCTGGAGAATAACCTTAGTATCAAAGCCCAGAGCAAACGCTGAAGACAAAAGAGAACATCCAGTAGCTTCTACATGTATCCCTCAACTCTATGGGATACTTCTTCTGTACCAAGTCCGTCTTTGACATTCCACCCGGGAAGGAGGAAAGAATTCAATTTCGAATAAATTCAAACATTTACCTTGATTTGATGTCCTAGATATTGCTTTGTCTTGCTTGCCCAAAAGGATGGCGGTTAGGTAAATTGAATCCATAGCTCAGTTCTTGCCATTATTCTTGTTTGAGAACAACATCTTTGGCCAGGCTGTCTGCAGCAAAACAATTTATTCAAGTTTTTAAAAGATGAATATCAAGGTGTTTCTGAGAAAGCAGTGGTAACATCCAGAAGTTTCTGCAGCATGCAATCTCTGAAGGAATCTACAGTGGAACCCCGGTCGGCGACCAAGAATTGCTGGACCTGAATGGTTTCCTCCCTTTTTACCATTAGGCCACCAGTAACATGACCACCCCAGTACCCAGACCATGACCACTGGATTGGGTGGTCCCAATGACCAAATTCACCCCTCTAACCTGACCAAAGGGCCTATGTAATCGGTCGCGACCGCGTCTCCAATTAACCCAGCAATGAACACCTCGGCGCAAAGCTCTCTCTTGATTATTTTAACACCACGGACAGTGGCTATCAAAATCATGAGAATCCATATCAAAACTTTTGTACAGGCAGTTACTATCAGTTGAAAACTAATATGAAAAGTCAAGGACTTAGTGCGCCCCCCATTAGGGGTGTTTTGGTAAAACAAGCCACTGTTGTATATAATTGTAAATCAACTGTTTTTACTAATGTTTTTATCTAATCAATTTATCACTGTTTTTTTCATCATTCAGCCCTGTCAGTGTTAGACATGCTGGGTACCAACAGCAAAAATTCACGTGATTTGCATTAAGTCAGGCAGCATTTACCACCGAACACATTGGAGCATTCTAACATGTGGAATGATGAGAACTGAAAAGACAAATGCTGCCACGATTTCTGTTAAGAAATTTATTGCGGCAAATTTGTCATGCTACAGATGAAAAAAAGTTTTAAGTCCAAATATTTTTTTCACTTGTTTTTTTCACAAAATGAAGAAACAACATCAGTCCCGAACTTTTTTTCGGATTTGAAAATTATTCAGAATTTTGGACTAATGAAAAATTCAACTCTGAACTATGAAATGATTTCGGAGTCCAAATATTTTGTTCACTTGTTTTTTTCTGCTCAAAATGAAGAAACCTCATCAGTCCCAAACTTTTTTCGGATTTCAAAATTTTTCAGAATTTTGAACTTATGAAGCATTGAACTCTCAAGGATGAAAAGATTTCTGAGTCCAAATATTTTTTTCACTTGTTTTTTTCTGCTCAAAACGAAGAAACATCATCAGCCCCCCCCCCCCCCCCAAAAAAAATGTTGGCTTTGAAAATGTTTCAGAATTTTGAACTTGTGAAAAATTCAACTCTGAAGGATGAAAATATTTCAGCGTCCAAATATTTTTTCACTTGTTTTTTTTCTGCTCAAAATGAAGAAACATCACCAGCCCCCAAAAAATTTTGTCCCTGGATTTTTAACTTCACTAACGCGACCATTCAACCTCAGTCCCATCAGTGGTCGTGTTACTGGGGTTCCACTGTAATTGTCCGCATTTATATGAGACACCAGTGGCAGAGTGGCCACTCAGAATGGCAGCTCAAGGTAAAATGTCATCAAGCTCATTTAGAAGAAAGCATGCAATGCATTTGTTTCAATTTAATAATTTGCCAAAATTTGCATGAAAAACCCATTGTTGGTGTCCAGACCGTTTAGGGGAGACAATTTGGCCCCTGCTGCCTCCCAAGATTCAAATCCAAGGCAAGGGTTTGTTTACAAACAGAGGTATACAATGCTGTACAAAAAATTCACCGGAGGAATTCAGTAATTTACTTAGTTTGAGTCAAATGAGTGGTGAAAACATGTTTTTAACCGTAATTATGCCTCAAAGTTTAAATTTATCTGTTTTAGACTCTGAATAAGGAGGAAAATGATCACAAAAAGTTGAGAACATTTGGTCACATGGGTCAACGTATTTGGGGCACAGGCTTTTAGGGTGAGGGAGAGTCAGTGGGGGGGAGGGGGAGGAGGGGGGGGGGGTAGAACAGATCAGGTAGAACCTTGGGGTTTATCCAAACTTGAAGAGAAAAAGTGCTTTCTGCAGCCCCCCCCCCCCCCCCCCGCTAGAATATGTCCTCCTCCCCACCACCCAATTCTCCCCTGCTAGACCCTGTTCCCGCGAAAATAAAATGTCAAATATCCACAGTCAATGCATGTTGTTCATGCATACAGCAAACACCTAGTTCGCAGTGCATGCAACATGTGCAAAAATGGCCGCCGAAACAAGTATTCAGTTATCGTACTGGACTGGTCTGTTTCAACATGATTTTCGCCATCAAAAATGGTAAATACTTCCACGTAATTCAGTTTATCAGATGCAGAATTACACAAACAACAAGAATACTTGACTCCGGCACTTCGATGAGTATCATGGAACACAGAATCGGATGTTATTTGTTGAAAAAATCAGTGCGCAGGTGTGGCCGGAACGCCGCCATCATAAAATTTTTGGCCAACCGCACAAAACTCCTTATCATTACCCCGAAAACGCAAGAAACGAAAAAAAATCGGAATATGAATGAGCTGCGATACCTAATCTATGAACTTACCATCTAAAGGTTGTATTTATTCGCGAAAAAGTGGTAAAAATTAAAGAATTCAACGGAGAAATTTTGGAACACGAAGCCGCCGCGCCGGAAAATTTTCCACGAGGTCAGACGATCGTGTGATTACGTCACATCGGGCAATCATGAGGAGCATTTTTTCGGCGGCAATTCTATTCAATTAAAATTTTTCATATTTCATTTCAATTCGCACAAAACTCCGTTCATTGCCCCGAAAACACAAGAAACGAAAAAAAATCGGAATATGAATGAGCTACGATACCTTATCTATGAACTTACCATCTAAAGGTTGTCTTTATTCGCGAAAACGTGGTAAAAATCAAAGAATTAAACGGAGAAAATTTGGAACACGAAAGCCGCCGCGCCGGAAATTTTCCACGAGGTCTGACGATCGTGTGATTACGTCATATCGGGCGAACATGCGGAGCTTTTTTTCGGCGGAAATTGAAAAAAATCCTGTGCATACATCAGGCATTAAATTTCTTTTCCTGGTAATTTTTTCTGGCATCTTTCCGAATTCAGCATAATATTCCGAAAAAATTTTGAGATCGTCTTTCAGCGTATTTCATCAATGAATAGCGGGACGAACAGTTGGTTGAGACAATGTCTTTCATGATAGGCCTAAGCTGAATGTGTTTGCTACAAATGACGCTAGTTCTTGGTTAATTCTCTCCGAGCCCGCCCAGTCAACATGAGAGACACAGTAATGAGGTTCTCATCATGAGGAAACAAGGCATCTCCGGCCTAGACTCGACTATATATGCCGTCCTTTTCGTCATCCAAATCGACCGTCTTTCCTACGGGCGAGAGGGCGTCCCCGGAATTAAAAATCCGCGAGCTTGGTTTTGATGCTAATTTCCTTGATCTCGTATAGCCATGGGTTTTCCATGGGAATTCCAAGCTTGGACTCCGAGGGATCAGTTCTTACGACATGCCGATTTATCGGCGGTGAATATCAGTCCTTAAGTCTCCTCCTTTCATGGATATACGCACAGACGGTGGGTCGGCATGTTCTTACCGATAAATACGACCAGCGCAACTGATACCGAAATGACGACCGACACAACTATAACTCGTAATACTATTATCAACCCGGCACAACTGTAATTACTGATGATGACGATGACTGCACCCATAATTGTCCTCATGGAATGTAACAAATACTCCTTAGTAGTCCTTGACCTGCTGGCGAAAGTAGAAAACTCCACCAACCATGCACCAACAAGAGAGAAACATCAGTAGGCCTAATGAACTTCACCTTGGCTGAAAGCCTTCGACCCATTCTTCGCCCCAGCAGGGAGTTGAAAGAATTCCCTGGTCCCAGGGCACAGACCTTTGAAGTCGTGGTGGCTCTTGATCGAGTTTACAGTTACCTGTACAGTCCTTTAAATTTTCGTCTCTTCTACTTTCAAGAAGCACCACAGCTACTCTCCGCGCATTGAATTTACTGTACATTTTGCGTGTGTTTACGTACATTTCGGGTCAATGCCTGCAGCCAAAATTGTCCACACAAGCATCAAAATGGCTGCCACCTTGTCATTTCGTTGGTTAGAAATCCTGGAAAAAGAGTTTGATAAGGCGTTCGTGGATTTAGATTTACTTTTGGGAGAGATAGATCCCGATCAGTGCGAGCTAACGTACGATGGGAGACAGAAAATGACGGCGCTGAGCGCCGCGTTTGCCCAACTTTGCCATAAAGCCCAGACCATTTTCCAGGGAAATGTAAAATTGGAGGTGAGCTTTTCTTCTGATGCACTCTGCCATGTCTCAGCTTGTCTGGTCAGCAGGTCATGTGTAGTGCAGTGATCATCTTCTCATTAATGTCTTGTTTTTTTCTCTGTCTGTATATTCTGAAGGTGTAGGTTGCCCAACTGTTGCATGGATGGCTATGGTAATAATGTGAAATGATTGGATTGAGGGAAGGATTGACAACGACAATGGCAATGGCAACACCATCATCTTCATCATTCATCCCACGGGCCGGGATTGGAGCACGCTACCGGCAGTGGCATCTTGGCTGGGCTGGCGCTACTGTCCTGCATGCAAGCAGTTCACTTTTTCATGGCAAGTGTGGACGTTGTCATGCTAGAAGTAGTGGAGAGGCTCGTGGAGAGTACCGTGTCAATTTCACTGTTAGTGTTGGTGTCATACTGATGCAGTGATGACTGCTGTTGCAAGTTGATCAAAAAGAAGGAGTAATATCATCATCAGCTTTGGCGACCGACTGCTCATGATTTGACTTGATGATGTTGATGTTTGTCGTGTGCATTGATGCCGATATGCTGAGCAGAGAAACACATTTGGGCATGTTCAAATGCTTGCAAATGCCATGAGGCATGATGTCCAGGTTTATAAAAGAGTTCATGTTTTCAGGTATAACATGTCACTTTTCACTTGTTATGGTTTCTTTTTCATATGATTCAAAACATATGACCTGGAAAGTAAAACACCTCGACTAGAAACAAAATTGTTGCACATTGACATAATTGCCTTTCGTTATTGCCGTTAAGGCTACCAGTATAGACTATGTACATGTACCATTATCTTTTACGCCTACGGTATGTTGATTGAGGGAGAGTCAAACTGAGAGTAAATTGCTTTATTAATTCTCCATACATGTGATACAATTGTATGCTGTGTACACACTATTTTGTGTGAAGAGTTTGAAGTGTGTTGTTTGGTCCACAGCTGGCATAGTTATTCCAGTGTGGTCATATGACAAAGACTTCAGCGATATAGAATAAAATGTAGTTTGGCCTTCACAAAGGGCTTCTATGAAGCCTGTTGTATTGGAAGGGCCTTTGAATCTGGAGTGTCTTGTCATGAGGATGCCAGCCAGGCCCAGGGAACAATGAGTAACCCAGGCAGAGGTAGTGGCTCAGACAAGAGCGAGATGGGAACCAAGGGACTTTGAAGTAAAGTTTCCTGGTATATGACGAGCAAAAAAATGCAAATCTTGCATTTTTAGTGGTCATTGCACAGCAGGAGACTGGTTGAGTAGTGTTCATGCATTTTGGTTGGTCATTGTACAGCGGAGGCCGGGTATTATCTTATCTTAACATTCAATGGAACCTATATGCACCTTAACAGACACCTCTCTTGTTTCTCATCGAGAGATCCATTTACTGCACTGCATATCCTTGCTGTATTTCATGTACTAATGTCATGCTTGATATCAAGTGTGGCCGTCAATATTTATTTCTCTCATGTTTAGAGTAAATTATAGTTATTCTCAAAGGTGCCACGGTAATCCACTTCAGTTATTGGGTTGGGCGCACATGGTGATGAGTTCAACTGTCGATTACAGCCTTCATGTAAATCACGACTGCTTGTTCTGTTGGTATCATGCTCAATGCATTGCCGATGAATGAAAGTTGCTAAAGTTGGTGCAAGCACCTTCGGCTTCAGACATACAAATGTAAGGAGAATGAATAATGCACAATTTTCTTTGATGTGCGAATGTACATGTATGATGCTAAATAGAATTATACGACATTGTTGTGTTTTTTCAAGCAGTGTGTTATGTCTCATCTTTGCTTTGTTGCACCGAAATACATCTATGTCTATCGTCTGACATTTCAGTGCCAAGTCAGCCTGTAACATACGTATTGGCCAATGGTTGCCATGGTTTTCACTGTATTTCTTAGCCATTTTGTTATGGATACTATCTTCTTTTCATGATGATTGAGTCAGCAGGAAAATAAGCCAATTTTTGTTCAGGTTTTGGCGGTTACCATTGCAATGCGTTCCAATGGATTTTATGGTTTATAGGTGAAATTAGCCAACAGTTATGGCATCAAGCATACCATGTCTTAGTACACAATTATTACATGCCAATGTTCCATCAAGTGTAATTGGCCGTTCTACGTGTAACTGTCGGTTTTTACTGTCCGGAGGCAGTCGACCAGCCTTGTCCTGCTTAACCACTAAAGCTAATGGTTTGACCCCTTTGACCACCCCAATTTTAACTTACACAAAAAGAACTCACAAAATATGTCTGTACAACAGTTTTTGTATTTTTTACAACCTTTTAAAACATGCTTTGTGAATACGAACTAATAAGCTACACATTCCAGTTGTCTATAACCCTGGGGCTTCCTCACTACTCTTTAACCATCCAAACTTTATGTAGGGCCCTAATGTCAATGACCATTATCTCTGAAATTGACTTTTCTTGTTTCCCAATCCCATTCTGTCCCTTAGTCATAATATTTTAGCTTCTGCGTGGGTCAAGGCCCATTAGGAAGGTTTCCCCCTGAGGGTTTAAGACCTGGAAGTTTTACTCAAGTCACAAATGAGACACCACTGGCTTTCACTCATGAGTCCTTGGCAAAATTGAAACATTGGCTGCTGTCGCATTGAGGTCCTGGGTTCAGTCCCTGCGTGGTCCCTGCACACTCAGACTCTTCGTCAGTGTAGCATTCCTTCGAGTTGCCTGGTTTCCTCTTACAGTACATATTGCCAAAACATTGTCTACAGGGCCAATAATGAGCCAAGTTAGCTTTTGTGCTCTACACTAGCTTCACCAATCTGTGACCGCTTTGATAATTACTACAAAATTGACCCGAGAGACCAAGCCCAAATTGATGTCATGACATGATGTCTATCTGACAACTTGGTGTCCGTCTTCAACCCATTGTCTAAATGTGATGAATGGCTTGGAAGGGCCATATGCATCATCATATCTCCAGTCCCATATTGGAGATTTGATAACAAGCTGTCATAGAGCGGTGAAGTCTTTCTCTGCGTCCAATACAGAAGCCTGGTCTGTAATATGAAACAAGTGTTTTGCCCGAAGCACCGGATATACACAACGGTGTCCTGATGCCTATCTTTATGGCTCGAGGTGAGATAGATGATCCTGACAGATTTCTGATAATGGTATGAAAATGGCAAGAATAATGCATGCTTGTATTCGGTCAAGATATAGTGCTTTGCACTGACCAGGCTCTGTACCAAAGCCCTTCTCCGCAACTGTCACTATTAATATTATAGGTTTCCGCAGAGGCACTTGGGTATCTGTGGATGCCATCATTTCCTTGCACACCAGAGCTCAACCTGTGAAGGGAAAAAGAGCTGACCAGGTTGATTCAGGCACAAAACTAGTACTCTACCTCGCTCCTTATCAATAACCATAAAAAGGATCCAACAATTATTGAAGCAATCATTGCTTATCCAAGGGAAATGATGAGGAAATGATAGCATTGATTCATTGATTTTCACTTTGGGAGATGACTTCTTGTGAATGCTGTGTCCTTTGATGACAATGATGATAATATTAGATACAGCTTTGGGTATTGGTTGTTCAGTTGATGGTCTGCATCGATCATATTTGTGGATTGGCTGTTCATTACAAACGAATGTATGACTGTACCAACCATGCTGTCAGCTCTTGATTCCTGTTTGTTTTGCTGCATAATGGTGTCTACAGTGCTATAACGAGTATGCTTGCTACTACTACTACTTAGACCCATGACCTAAGGTCGTAGGGGCCCCATGGCAGCTGGCAGCAGTGATGCATGCCCAAGTAGAATCTGTTTTCGGCCTTCTGGATAAGTTGAGGTGTTGTGAGGCCGATCCACTCTTTGATGTTTAGTGTAAATGTGTGATTGGAAAGTGGCTGTGAAATGAATGGTTGAATTGAAATTGACATGGGTGCATTGAGTATACAGTTCATGTCACGTAAAATCTGGTCCACGGGGCTTCTGAGTCCTGATTTGGAAATTACACCACAATTCTAACATAGAATTTCAATCTTGACTCCTTTCAGGCTCAGATAGTCGACATGCGACAGGACACTGTCGAGGTGCGGGCAACCAAAAGTATCCTTGAGAAGGAAGTCCACAACTTACTGCTGCAGTTACACCAAGCCCAGCTCCAGCTTCATCAGAAGTCAGGCCATGTCGACGTGGACTCTGAAACGATACAGAGGAGATTGGTAAGTGCATTGATTCATATTGAAAGTGCAGGGATATTGGGTGAAGCTACATGTACTTGATTTTGAACTGAATTTAGTCATGGATTCCTTGGTGGTCGATATCTCCTTGGATGCTGGCTGGTCTGAAGATTTTGTAGTAGAGTGGTAGTTAGATCTGATGAACTCCCCTTGCAGCCCATGAAAACATTCACAGAACGATATGCTGTACATTTTGCAGGAAGAAACATCATCTGCTTGTCCAAATTTGGTACGTGATTGCATGGATGGTCGATGTCTTCACGACACCACCAAATATCACTCTATGTTTTCTTCACTGGATCTTGTGATGTGTTTGTTTTTTTTAGTCAGGAGATAGAAAGGGGTCTTAGTTAGAGAGAAGAAAGATGTCATCATTTAATGATATTGCATTTTCTTTGTGCTTTGATGATTAATTGACTTGATTCATCAAATTGACTACACTTGTTCTAGGCCACAGTAGACTCGCCAGAGAAATATTTTTGCAAGAAATTTCATCGGGGTGAAAGGCATTTCTTGGGTTCCTTTCACCCCTCTACTCTATTTCATCAAAAGAGCCTGGCAAGTCTATTGTCGCCATAACTGGCGTATTCAATTTGATGATCCAGTGTATCTCCACTGCATTTAAGAAACAATCGCATGAATCTATGATTTCATTGCATCTACCTCAGCAATACAAAGAAAGGACATTTTCATGTTGTGTTATACTTTCAGGGAGAGGAAATAGAAAAAAGAAAAACTAATGCCATTTCTGAGGCCCGTATTGAAGCAGAATTGAAAGAGTTACGGAAGGAGAACCAGGAATTAAGACAGTATATACTAGCATTACAAGGAGAAGTGTATGGTGCAAGACTAGCTGCTAAATATCTCGATAAAGAATTAGCGGGAAGGTGAGTGATTCTAATTTTCCTATAAGTACTTAATGGTCATAAGGTGGTCATATTATGAGTAGGCATACTATTGTTGAGGCTATTTCTTCTCTCCTTTTTGGCATTAGCTCAGATACATAAATCCATTCGGTTTATGATGAAGTCAAGAGACTGTTGTTGCTTTCCTTGAGTCTGCAGTCTGTCATAATTCGGTCAAAATCTCTAGTCTGATATAATACGTCCAATCATTGGTAATGCTTTCCCGGTTCAAGTGATCCAATACCGATTAAATATGATGGATTTGGTAAGGTTTGACGATAAGCTGTATGAGCTACGGTCCAAATCATATTGAGTCTGTAACCCAATATTCTATTCTCGAGGTTCTTTCACAATCAGATTATTTCTTACTGCGATTGGATTTCCTGTCAGCTTGCTGCGAGAACACATTAGGTCTGAATGCATGGAGCTGTAGAATTAGGAACCAAGACAATTGAAAGCGAGATATTTGCTGAGATCTGGTTAGCTGTAGCTTATGTTGGCACCATTCCCGAGGTAGATGTTCAGTTTCAGGCTCTGTATTGCATATCTGATTGTCTCCGTTGGAAATGACGTTGGAAGCACCACGGCCATGGATCCATTGGCAGCAAAACAAGCTGTCAAATTTGGTGGAAAGGTCAACTGCTGCTTTCTTGAATATACTTTAAAAATTGTTGCAAGTTGCCTTGTGTCATGCAATTTCAAGTGAGTCTGATCCCCCGTTTGCCTTTGATTGACAAATAGATCTGATGACAGATCATTCAGAAACTATGTAGGGGTTGTCTAGGGAATTGTTCTTATCGGAGGTTTATCTCTCAGTGTGTTGTGGTTTGATTTATTGAAAATCTGTTATTCAAGAGGCAGACATGCACAGTTGTCAGCTGTCATGGTTAGATTGATTTACTGTGCTTTTGGGTTGTTGAACTACAAGTTGTCAGCTTAGCCTCACTTAGGTCAGTGAAACATTCTTGGTTCATGCTACGAGATTGGTTTGAACATGGTCTAAGATTGGCGTTGATAGTTACTGGTTGGAATAGAGAAGGCCTAAATCTGAGTTGTGTGACTTGATTTGAGAGTTACAAGCCTGGAGCACAATGTGAACAGGATCAGCCATTCCTTATTAGGTCACCAGTGCCAGCAGCTGTTTCAGTAAAGACAGATTCTTTTCTTGGGTGTTGTGTTAGGTCTGTCTGGCTGGACCATGATTCCTGGTCATTGACAATGGTGGACAATGTGGTTCTTGAGTCTCAACTCATGTGTCACATAAATTCAATGGGGCAGGGAACAGATGTGGATTTTATTTATAAAAAGCACTCACATAGTCAGGACAAATTAATCTGTCTACACCTGAAACACACGTTGCTCAACAGATTGCCCTTGATACTTTTCTTTAAAACTGATGGCAGCATAAAACTGTCTGATAAGACTGATACCCTGGAATCCAAGTTCTTCATACCTGAGCCATACTGCCTGAGATGGCTTGAAAACCTCAAGAGTCAAATACAACAATATGTCTTGACTCTGTATTCTTCTGTGGTGTCTGTAACCATGGATACGGAATACAGCAGGCAGAACAGATTAATGCCCACATAGGCTACAATTATAGCGTGATATACAGCAGGCAGTACAGATTAATACAGAGGCTATTGTTGTACCACCTTACCTTACTTGTTACCAACTCTCCTCTAAGTCTATGTTCCTTTTTGCGACTCTTTATCACAAATCAAAAATTTATTTTCTTCAGAATTCAACAGATCCAGCTTCTAGGCCGTGATATGAAAGGCGCCGAACATGATAAGCTATGGAACCAACTAGAAGCTGAGATTCATCTGCATCGGCACAAGACTGTGATCAGGGCGTGTCGGGGTAGGACACCAAATAGACGACGATTACCAATTCCTCCAGGACATGTAAGTGCAGCTTATTTAAAGTTCACTGTTCAAAATAGATGAACGCCAGAGATTTCACAATGGAGCCTCCCTTACCTCTAGCACCCACCTCGGTTAACATGAGGACATCCTCTATATTGAGGACACTGACTTGTTGTTCCTATTCACTTTAACCTCTCTATGTTGACATCTCTCTACTAAGAACAGCATTGTTGGTCCTTAGAGTGTCATCATTTTAGACAGGTTCTACTGTATTTCTGGTCTGACAATAGAAGTTACCTCTGATTGCTCCTTGCCTCCTAAGGTACACAACTGACCTGCAGTTCTTATCAACAGGACTAAAAGGCCTTGCTTCCATTAAATTCATCGAGTTTTTCCCCCTCTTCTTTGCAGGACTTTTCGACACTAAGGAGAAGACAAGGAGTTGGAGAAATCAGGCGTGTAAGACTTGTCAAAGATCCTGAGGAGGGCTTAGGAATGTCCATTACGGTAAGTCACCAAGGCCTGTCTTTACCCTTAAAGGCTCTGTTGGTTCACTCCAACTTGAAAAGGCCTGTAGTGCATTATTGCATTACTGACCTGATGACCATAATATAATGTACACCGCCACTAGTCACCAGTGCAAGTTAGGTGTGTAAACGATGTTCAAATTGTTCAAATGCACTACAAGTATCACAGTTCATTATTACTCCCTTAAAATGGGCCTACTGTGGAGAGAGTACAAAAACTAACAGGCCTACAACTCATGATCTCTTATTAAGGCATGGAGAAATTGGGGTTCCTTCCTAAACTGTGAGTAGGACCATGGACTTTCACAACCTAAAAAAGATATTGCTACTTCTGTTTTTTTCATGACATGTTATTGTTTTCAGGGTGGTAAGGAGCATGGTGTCCCTATCCTGATCTCAGAGATCCACCCAGACCAACCGGCTGAGCGGTGTCAAGGCCTCTACATCGGTGATGCTATATTATCTGTGAATGGCCTCGATCTCAGAAGTGCCAAACACGCCGAGGCAGTATCTATATTATCGCAACAGGTAGGTCCTACTTATATCAGTAGATTTTAAAATGTGGCCGTTTTGGGATAAGTGACATTCGGAAGTCGAAGCTAATTCCATTTTCAACAAAATCCCAACTGTAGAAGCGCAGCCCAAGTGATGTTATAGAATGTTGTTGCTAATCCAACCAGAAGCAGACCCATGAAGACATTGTGGTGGCTCATGTTGCTGTCTTGAAGTCAGAAAGGCCCACTTACATGTAGCATCAAGTTTTACTGCAAAGAACATAAGCAGAGCAAAGTCCAGAGCAGGGACAAATGCCTTGCGCAGGATGGTTCCTGAGGGGGAGAGCTGTGAATACACGCCTGAGGTCTAGCTAAAACTAGTACAAGAATAAGTGTCTTTGATTATTCCTAGTGTTTATCTTTTCTCCACTTCAGCAAGGAGAGATAGAAATGGAGGTCGTGTTTGTGGCTCCAGATGAGGATAGTGATGATGAAAATGCTGAATATGAAGATGACAATGGATTCCGGTAAGATGAGAAAATCACCAGTAACGTCCCATTTCACAACTACTGACATTTCTATGTTAACACACACAAAATACTGCAACATTAGTTCCTTGGTTAAGGTAGCTAACATACTTTTTGGAGAGGTCAGGAACACTATAATACAAAACCCAATCAAGTGGTCAACATGATACTGACCCCCTTGAGTATGATCTTCTTGTTAAGTTTACCTTCATGCTCAGCTTCGCTTCTGTTCTAATGCCATTTCAGCCTGTTTCTTTCAATAGATATGACCTCACTTGATTTCTTCTGCTAAATGGCTTTAAGTTTGTCTCCTAACACGAGGTGACATTTGTAACCCTTATTATGTTGATTCCGCTAAATGGTTTCAGTTCTGTCTCCTAACGTCAGGTGGCGCTTCTATCTCCCTTACAGGTATAGGATGTACGACGATGATTTAGTCAGTGAAAATAGTCAAAGTAGTCAAGGGCAGGGTGGAGGGCAATCGAATGGTGGCCTCTCGCCCGCCAAACACAACAGTTTAGGTAATGATATGATGGCAGCATCGGGGGAACATTCCAGAAATTCAAGTCGTAACACTGCTGCAAGGTGAGTTGGAGGCCATAACTTCGCCAAGGTTATGCCTAGAGTTGTGGCTGTCTGCGCTATGAAGAAAACAACCAAAGTCTATTGGGTACCTATCTACCATAAGCAAAAAGAATTAACTTTTGTCGTCCATTTCCCATCCAAGTTGAAACCAGTTCATAATTGTCTCTTCACGTAAAGTCTGGCTTTTTGACTGACTGCCTTTTGGCAAAGGAAAGTTAAAAAAGCTGTGTAAGAAATAAAAAATCCTTCTTGCAAATTCCTGTTACCAGTAATTATTGAAATATTTTGATGATGTTACTTCCAATCACCATGATCTCTGTATTTAACTAGTGGAGACATAGAGTCTAAATTCCTTAGGTTCTGAACATCATGGGTTGTAATTTTTTCAAATAATTTTTTACTTAAGTTTCACCACTATTTCAATATTTTTTCACCACAACACCACCGCTGTCCAACCCCAAAATTATCAGTTTGTATTTTAACCCGAAAATGGATTTTAAGTTCACCCTGTCTCACTGTCTTCTAAATTTATATTGCACACCAGTCCAAATCTGCTTGAGTTTGTGAGAGAAGCTAGTCTTTGAAGGTAAACGAAATTCAAAAATTGTGTGGCATTCGCTCCTAGGACCGGAACCATACAATGTTGTTTTGGCATGATTGTAACATCGCAGTGGCGTGATTTTCTTAACCCGCGTACAAATGATGAGTTCTAAACCCTGATTAATGATTTTATTAGTTTCTTGAGTTCACATTTCTGTATTTCTTACTGAAAATCTTGATGTGGAGTATTTTCTTTGAATTCTTCTTTCCAGCTGTTGTAGACGTGTCAATGCCTTAAGTTAGTTACTTCACGGAGCCCAAAAATCCAAACATGCAGTGTGGTTATTTCCATACAAAAATAAGCTATAATGTTACACCAATCATAGCGAATTTGAGTGTATTTTTAAAGCCACTCTCGGTAGAAACGGGCCATTCATACCCTTGGCACAATGAACCACAAACTGGCTCAGCCAGAGCTTTCCTTGCTTTGGTTGCATTAGGAGTATCAGCCCCCAGAACAAATCAGTCTTTCCACCTTTGCTGTACACCTCCCTTCCAATAAGTTAATGCTATTTCTACTCCTTCGTTAATTTTGACAGATCCTCCAAACGTTAAGGTACCATGTTTATATCATTACTCTGATTGGCATGCTATGATGATTAGGTGATTTCCTTATAAGTTTTAGTTGCTTTATATCACCTTGGGGGATAAGCTTTTATAAAGTTATGAAACATTTTGAACAGCTTGAAAATGGACTCAATTCCAGCTCGTTAGAGGGTAGCTCTTGATAAGAATTTTTGTGGCCCAGCAACGTTTTAGAATATTGGATGGAAAGTGTTATGTTAGCCAAGGAAAGTTGCATCAGCCACTTCTGTTATGGAGATGCCTTATAAGACTTCTTGACATAGCATCGTTTCAAAACATTTTAAAGGAAGAAGGACTTTATTATAGCTGCCCTCGATTAGATGAACTCATTTAGATCTTCTTAATTCATTGGGTCTGTGCGGAATGGAGACTACTTTTCAAAGCTGTGGCTCTGTCTACCCTCTCCTATGGGTCCTCGATGGGATGTTGCACTGCTTTCTGAAAGTTTAGCCTCCAGGGTGATATCTGTATTTCGAGGATTTTCTTAGTATATTACGTACTGTACCGACTAGGTTTGTTTATTTTGTGAGAGAAACTTAGATAACAGCGTGTACCTATAAAGTGAGAGTTAACTTTGACTTACTGGTAGTCATATTGTCTTGTTGTTCGATCTAGATTTACTAATGATGACACTACAAGTCTAAAATTTATCGTCGAAATGCTAAATTGAATGACATTTTCTGTTGATCAATCAGCTTATCGTCGAAATGCTAAATTGAATGACATTTTCTGTTGATCAACCAGCTTGACTGATTAAAACGTTCTACCTCTATTTCCAATAACGTGGAAAGAATTTTAGAATCTTTATTGAAAATTCCATGAAGCTCCATGAGAAGTTTTTCATGGTACCAGTACCAGTAATGTCTGAACTGCAAAGGTTTTAAACAATTGAATTGAATCCTTTGAGAATGATACTTGAGACTGGTGGTAGGGATTTGCATCTCATTCTGCTATTGTGAGTTGGTGAGGGCTCTCTCCTTGCTTGCATCGTAACTTAAACCTGTTTTCTTTTCAGTATTTGTGGGCAAAGTTTTCAAAGTTTGAATGTTGGGGAAGTTTCGTTGTGGGACATGCGGCCTACACCTTTGGTGATCAGGTGTTATAGTTTGCATTTTCACCCGTCAGTGTATCGGTCAATCAGGGTGGCAGAGATGACTTATGATGAGAGGAAAACTTCATGACCATTTTGGAACATACCGTACATGTAGGGACGAAGTTTGTCTCGTGAGGATATTGTCTTTAAAGGGGGACTCGGCCAGAGGTTGATATCTTTGAATATTAAAAACTTCTTGTAGTTGTACCCTTTGAAAAGTGGCATGTGTGTCGTGCCTGGTGCTAAAGGTCCATACAGGGAGTGTATAACTGTGATAATAATGCTAACTTTATTCTTAAACGTTGTGTCTCCTTTTATCTTCTAGTTTGGAGAATTCACCCCAGCCTCATGAAAAGCACACGCTATCAGCAATCGTATCGAGCAGTGCCAACTTCTCACCGACGAATAAGCCCGACAACACAGCATTGGATAAACCATTGGTTGTTCTAGCCGACCAGGAGGAGGTCTCCCCTGTACCGCTTGTAGATTCGCTCGCTGCACTCTCCGATGTCAATCAGACGTCTGGTGTTATAGATAATGCAGAAGGATCGCCCAGCCAGGAAAACACCACCAGTTGATTTTGATGATCATTTGAGAACATTGGTCTGATTGAAACAAGTTGAGGAATATGTCGAGTCTGTTGTATGCTTCTTGCATGTGATTTATCGAGAGCAAAATGATAGGTAGAATCAAGAATTAATAATGAAGTTTTTCTTAATTCTTGTTCTTGGTGGATTGCAACATTTAAGACTCTCAACAAGTGTTTTTCTCTAGTCCCTTAATACAAGGTGTAGTATTGGTGTTGACTATGTAATTCCTATTCTATTCTTCACTCCTCATGCCAAGTTGCAATGTTTGTCAGTCTGGGTTTCACGACATCTGTGAGTTGCTAGATTTGAATTGGATGAGGATTGGACAAGGAAGGCAGTAACATAATTCCTATTATAGAATGCTTAAGTCTATGTCTATTTTCATCTGTGAAATGGTATAATAAATTGATCTTGGAGACCTCGCAATAGTGTATTGAAATATGCTTGAAGAATCTCTCTCTGTATGTGGGTAGTTAGGAGTCGGTTTCAACTTATGATGACTGGAGTTTCCTATGCATCAATTAATAATCCAGTGTGTAAATTGATGGGTGCATTTCACTCAGTTATGATGAAATGTGCCAAATGCATGCGATGAAGTGAATGTCTGCTGGGTTTATGATAGTGACAAGTGTGCAAATATTTTTGCTGGGTTTTTGTGCAAATTCATTTGTATAATAGTTTAATAGGCAGAAATAGTGCAGTTTTATATTAAAAATATTGTTTTTGATGCAATAGCATGTGCATTCTAGCAGAAAGAACGTCATAATGGCAATGATGTCAAAACTCAGACAAAATTGATGTCATGTCTCTGTTGCACAATACACTACATTGTCTGAGATGGAGTTGTTTTGCATGACAAGGGATGCTACAGGTGACCTGAACTGCAATGTCATCTAGGGTCTGGGTCAAAATTTGAAAAAAAAGACATCCTTTTCTTTACAACACGTATCATGTGCTCACTTGCTATCTTCGATAAGTGACAGCGTTCAGAATGAGTTTAATACTTCTTTCCTTACTGAGTATGATGCATAATTGTATATATTTTTATAAAGGTTATGTAAATAGGTTTGATTTCCCCCAAGGCTGGTCTTGAAAACACTGGTACATTGTCACTCGTACATAGGTGATATAATGTATCGGTGCTTACCAGTTCATTTGAAAGGTAAAATGTACTTCTATGCCTGCTCTTTACCTAAAATAGGATAAGCTAAATCTTTAAATAGCCCAGTCAAGTAAATTTTATTAGTCACAACTTTTCATTGATGTACTTGCCTATTTTCTAATGTAATAAAACCTCACAGCAGTAACATGTAATATGACTCCTTAACTTATGTATACTTCCATCAGTTTGGTTTTTCTAGTCAGTAACTTGATAATGCTGTAGACCCCTTTATTTTGCTGCCCTACATACTTGCAAAAAAACCTATTTTCCGCATTTATTGTGGCAAATGGATGCATTTCCCAAAGATAGAACAATCAAATTGAATGAATTGCTGCCCTTTAATTTTGTGATAGTATACCCTATCGCAAAAATTTTACAAGTTTTAGGCTTGTGTGATAAAGGTGTTTACAGTAAATAGATTATTCATCAGAATCAGCTGCTCTTCAGCCATTCAATGGCTAGTATATATATATATTGCTTTAAGTTATTCTGTTATGCTTATAGTTTGTTCTGTTACTGACATTTTATAGTTTGTGTTTAGGCCAGATGTGTTTTTACATTACCTTTGTATTGTATGCTACATGTATGTCATCTATAAAAAGTTGGCGTCACGCAGGCTTGGATCAAGGTGAAGAATGCCAGTTGCTGGCCCTTATTTGAAAAAGGTCTTCGAAGTGAACCAAGAATTTTAGTAAATAGACTCGAGAAAACCACTTAGTCTTTTAGTGTGGCTACCTAGCCGACTTCAGGCCTTCACATCGTAAGTGTTTTAGCAGTGCTTTTTGATCTAATGTCGTTCGGGGCGTTACGTGGTGAAACTCATGTAAAGCACTTGAGAGAAAATGGCTTTGTTGTAAGGGCATAAAATGCTTTGTCTTGTGAGCATTGATATCGGTATGTCTCACTGTTGCTATATCAAACCATCCCTACTATGAGGGCTTATTGACCTCCAAGTCTTGTACATCGCCATGCCCCTGGAACATGGCCAAAGGAGCCAGAATACTATCAAGGCTAGTCTTCACTGTACATATTTCTAACATTATCACTAAATTTTATACGCTGCCACATTTTTATGCAGATAATGCAGATTTCTTCCCTAACTTCTTTGCTCAACGTAAAGTTGTATCCAGTATTTCCCATTATGCTAAGGTTGTGGTTATTCTTGTCTTCCAGTAGAACTAGAAGTTGGTCATTCTTTATAACTAGATTCGTTGCACATATCAGCTTATCTAAGATAATCAGCTTATCTAAGATAAGGCAACTACAGATTTTATTAGAAGGCATTTCAAGCAACATATAGTAGTAAAACTAAATTGATTTCACAGTACTGTTAACCCAGACAGGAGCCATTGCACCTCCTGCATTGTAATATAGAATGTACCATTACAGAGCTGTGTGCCTATACACCTTTCCAGAAATGGGGCGCTGAGTGTTCGAAATAGTGATGCCATAAGGGGAAACTAGGCCTTATGGTAGAGGGACAAAGGAGGTAGTCATGGTTGACCAACACGCATGAATGCCTTTAATGACGGACAAGGGGGAAAAAGTTAGTTCAAATGCAAGCCACCAATTTCGGGAAGCATGTATAAAGAAAGTTGTGATGGCTCCTGATGGATTTTACAGTAACTCGTGCAGTTTGCATAATGGTGTGGCAACATGGTTATCATTAATATAACAATTATTTATAAAGTTTATTCGTTTTCACTGTCATATAACTCTTGTCATTAAATTGTAATATTTTGCCAAGCTACAGCGTAGCATGTGAACAGATAAATGTAAAATGATGTACATTTGGAACAAAATAAATGTCTCTATTTCTGTGAAATCAGTGTTGAAAGCTATGATTATTTGCAGTTTGTCAAGGGGTACTGGTCATGACCCCTACCTCCTACTGGTGCTAGCATTTGGCAAAGCCTTGGTTGGATGGTGGTGTCAGGTCCAAGTGCACTGAGGACAGCCTATGCATCTTTTAATGTTTTGATCTCTGTGTCTTTTGTAGATTCACTCTATTCAGGTGACAAAAGAACCCACATGTCATTGTCATTCCTCTCTACTCCTGAACAACCTGACATGTATAGTGGCAACCTGCTATGTCCCCTTAGGACAACTAAACCCCCCCCCCCCCACCCTTAGGACACCTAAACTTCAACATCTGTGGGTTTCCACAAGATTAGTTTAAAACCCTTCTGCTAGGTGCCTCTGGCAGTATAATGCTAATATTCCGATATTGTGACTGGTTGAGACGTAGACACCATCCTCTGAACATCGGAACGAGTTGTGACTCAAGTAAGGACCAGCCCAGTTGGGAATAGACCATCTCTTAATGGAACATCCTTGACCATGCTTATATTCCAATATTATTGCATCTGGAGAAGCTGTAGACGCCACCCTACGAACATGAGAATAGGTTGTGACTGCAGGAAGGACCAGCTCTGTTGTGGCGAGGCCATCTCTTAATGGGAACATCCTTGCTCATGCTGATGTTCATATACCATATCTGGTTGAGACACAGTAGAAGCTGCCATGACAGGAGAATGGGTTGTCACCAAAGGAAGGACAAGCCATTTTGAGAATAGACCTCCTTTCAATGGGTACATTTGATGATTCTTCTGCAGCAGTTTCTCCCCAGTCACCATCCAAAACTAGTTGCATAATATCCACCAATGATGTAGAGGGATAGTTTTCTCCACTCATTTCATTTCAAGGATTACTGTCCTTGATGATCATTTCAATAAAAAACACAGATTCCCAGGGTACCTCATGAATATTAATTGTTGAAATTAAAAGGTCTTACTGTGATTGGACCATGTTCCATGATTCAGCGATTGAATTTTTATTTCATTCAGAAGTGTTCCTAACTGATAAGATTTTGCAATCTGAAAAAAAAATTATGAAGCAGTATTGTCTTGTTGTGACTAGAATGTGCCAAATTGTTGTTAACTTCTTGTGATCTCTTGAACGAAACAAACAAATATCTGTCTCTTAGATCAAGCTTGCATCTTCCTCAGATCTTCATGTTACATTTTCAATGCAAGAATTTATCATAATTAATAATAAATGGAGCTTCAATTCACTCTTTGGGACCACCTAAAGCAACCACTCTTTTCTTATCAAATGTTTCTTAACATACAGGAAAGCATTTCAAGACAAGTCTCCTCAGTTATTGGCATATTTGTGACATGAATATCGAGGGTAGGTTCTTGATGCAACTGAGAAATATGTGCATTATATAATTTATGTGCAGAAAACTGCAAAATCATGCTTTAGTTCAACCTGACAACACCAGGCCTCACTACGGTTTATCGCAGATTCCCGCCTTGGATTGGCTAATGAGAAAGTGATGCTCTAGTATAAGGTCGGTAAAGTGAGGGAGTTCTGAAACAAGCATGGCGCGATGATCATTAGCGAAAATGTTGGAAAGGGCGAAATATTACTTATTCTTTGTGATTTTACTCTATAAATTGGACTTCTCATTTCCCCAAGATGTTGACAAGATATGCCGAGAAAGATGCGGGAACATTTTGGTGAGTAAAAATAGTTTTTCTCGTCATAAAGTTATGCATGTCTTTACCCTGGTAATGTCCGGTCAGTAAGGACTATCTATATATCTCGCCTGCCGTATACCTGAGCGATTGTGAATACCACTATATATAGTGTATAGAACTTTTTATAAAATTGAATAACTTCTCAGCTAGAATTGAAAACTTTTCAGCGGGATATTCAGAGACGGGTTTTAACTTTCCGCCCCTGACCATACGATAAGAGAACGCCGCAAAAGCGCGCCTCATTCTAAAGACTTTGAACAATTTTCAGGGATGACCCATTGGATTGTTACTGTTAGCTCCCGACGGTCGCCCAGGCACCCAGGCATTATTATGGAAATTGATATGGTTGGCCTATCTTTGCGTATATATATATGATATATATTGTAAATAATTACTAAAAGGCCAAAAAGCGCTGGAACTTTACAGGCATGTTCTTTGTCCATTTTCAGACTGTGAACTAGAACCTCTCTATTAAGAACACCTTTGGGACTGATAAATGTTGTCTTAATAAAGAGGGTGTCCTGATTGGAGAGGTGTTTGCTAAAGGGAGGTTCCACTAGTTACTGAATGAGCTGTAACCTGCAAATTTCCTGTGAGCTTTTTTATGTGTAGCTGGTTTTTTAAAAATGGTGTCAAAAATAATCATTCAATGTTACTGAACTACTAGAACATAATAGATGAAATACAGTAGAACCTCTCTATTAAGGACACCCTCAGGACTGAAAATTACTATCCTTAATAGAGAGGTGTCCTGATTAGAGAGGTCAAATTAAATGGTAACAACCAATTTGGGACCAAAACTAGTGTCCTTAATAGAGAGGGTGTCCTTATTAGAGAGGTGTCTGTTAAGAGAGGTTCTGCTGTACTTATAAATCTTGTAAATTCATATAAAGAAAAATCCCCTGATATGGGAGGCATTTGTAAATTCTCAAAAAGTGGTGCTGAACATGATCAAGAATTTCAGGTTTAGCCAATAGTTTTCTATGTACAGTGGAACCTCCCTTAGCGGACACCTCTCTATTAAGGACACTACATTTGGTCCCAAATGTCATCTCCATTAAAATTGACATCTTTAATCAGGACACCTCTTTATCAAGGACAGCATTTGTCAGTCCTAAGGGTCTCCTTAATAGAGAGGTTCTATTGTTAAAATAATATCCATGGATCTGTATCTCTTCTTCATGAAGTCATTCCATATTATGTTTTATCACAAGGAAATGGTTTACTGGCGTTATGATTGTATACTAAAATGATTATAAAACTTCTACGATTTATTTGATTTTGGCTTGTCCATTCACAAAATAATTGGTTGAAAAGCCTGTTAAATTGGTTTGACTACTCAAAACCCAGAATGTGTGTTGGACCCGGATGTGTGTTTTAAAATGTGTCCTAAATATCGTGAATACATTGTCCTTGTATTGAGCCCCTATGATCTAACAAATTATATTTGATTTGACAACTATACAGATTTTGTCACAGCAATTTCAAAATAATAACCGCCAGCATGCGGGTGCCATGACAGTATGATTGCGGAAATATGGTAGCTTACCAATCCAGTGTGATGTATGTGCTAGCATTACCCAAGATTAAAACTTAGCAATTTTTCATTACAACACGTTGTAGCTGGAAACATTTTTCTTACCAATGGTAATGCTACCATTGCCCAATGTTGCAAGCTGGCTGTCATTCCTTGTTATCATCTTAATATTTCATTCTTATCAAGGGGTGCATAGAGAGAATTCTCTGCACCAGATGCCAACCTGGGCCCAATTTACCACACACCATCCCCCAAAAAATGTCATTTGGAAAATATCCTGTTATTTCATATCAGTAGCTATACGACATCATATAGGAGAAATATTTTCGACCGACACCAAAGCTACTGCCCTTTTCTCCATAACACTGTTATTGTATTCTTAGAATGTCCCTGTTTCTTTGCAAAAATGTGGGACAAACATTATAACAAGACCCTGTTTTTCGCACATTTCCTCCAAAAGTCATAATTACATATTTTTGGGACCGAGCCCCACAAAAGGTGACACTATTGTTGTATTATAGTTAAACTGATATCCCCTTTTAAGACTTTGATCAAATTGAATGTTAACTTTTCTACTTTGGGATACCCCCCCCCCCCTGAATTCTAAATTTCACTTCACAAATTTGAACCTTTCCTACTCACTGCCTTTTCGTGAGAATAACATGTTCATCATTCACCATATCATTGTGCGGACGCATCAATTTGTCCCTTATCTTTCATCTGACGGACAATTTAGATGAGAATCTTGACTCCTGGGTCCACGGTAATGAATCACAGGGAACGGCCAAGCGTGAACCTTTTGCAGCAAATCTGACCTGAGATATTTGTGATATTCTGTCTTAACACCTAGATTTTGACATTTTCACATTTTCTGGCTAAGCTAATTTAGAGAAATACTAAAAAAATTGATGTGAAAGATGAGTTTTCAAATTCTGTTCTTTAAAAGTCCATTCCTTTTGAACTTGACCAGAAAAGTGTTACTTTAACAGTGTGTACCCTAAACATATCCCATTATCAAATTAAGTTGGAACAGACACCACCCTGACCACAGAACAAACACTGGCTGTGAAAAAGACTTCATTGACAAATTGTGTTAGTTTTTATTCTATTGTGACAAGATGAGAGCATGATCTCTTGCGATTGTCATCTCCCTCGAGATTTCTATTGTTCCGAGGTGATCCTAATGTTAGCGGTGATCGGATCATTAGCTGCTAGCATTGTAGGATAGGTTCTGGTAATTGTGGACAGTTTATGGCTAGGTAGTCACGAATGTAGCAATGTGAAGGTGGTTTAGGACATTGAGGGACAAACTGCTACAAAACTTGTATTGTGTTAGTGCTGTTAATTTTTGTTGCAAGGAATGGAATTACTTGATATTTTGTTGACCATAATTTGTACTTTATATATATGATGGGTTTGAACTTCCAAGTGAAGTGATTTTTTAGTTGGATCATATAAATCCCAAATTTCATTATTTGATACCACAGGCTTAGTCAAGGGGGAGGGGGTACTGGGATAGACATCCCATTATAAACAGTCCCTATTAATTCATTTCGTGATTAGCAATTTCTTCGGATGCAATACACAGCACTTCTCAAATCCTGCTAAAATAAGGATGTCTGTCTCAAAAATCCCAATTGATTTTTGCCTGTACTCGCATCCCCCAAAATACCATTTCCCCCTCTTAGTCAGTGTTGTAGATCTAACCTGTCCCTGGGCATGTTCCTTCCGACAATAATTATATTCTAAGGCTTTGGCTCCATGGACAAGTGCAAGCGACATGCTCACCACCAGTCATCCAGTTGATGCTCATCCATGCAGATGCACCAACGTTTTTTCAGCTTCTTCTTTTTGCTCATCGTTTCTTTCACCTTCACTGCTAATGTCTGCACTTTGCGCTGCAGGTACTGTGAAGAAATCACCAGTCTCCCCTCATGAGTCTAGGGTGATTTATTTTCCCTCTAGGTGTAACCCATTAGCCTCTGGTTCAAGTCTCGAAAAAAAAGTTGATTGGAAATCATTCCTAAGTTTATTTTATCCCAAATGCTCCCCTTGATGGTGTCATGATTATGAATCAAATGCATAACAGATAATGTTCCCCACTTTGTAGAATGCCATGGCACCTGAAGTTTCCTCATTAGATGATACTTGTGACCACTACTGTACTGTTGTAGTTAACCCTATTTTAAGTTTGGATTTTTGGATGGTTTGGACTCTGAATTCATGCTCTGATAGCTATGATACAGTACCAAGTACACGTATTGTGTTTCTTAATTTCCATGATTTATTCGGTCTGTTATTTCTGCGCTCAGATCGATGTAGATAGTTCCGCCACAGACAGAGTTATCTTAACTCACAATTTATTATATACTGGCGCTGTCAAATAAATTCAGTTAGAAATTATTGCTATCTCATGACAAGAAAGCGCAATTAAAATTCATAGGATGGCGTCACGATACCGAGTGCTCTGATGAAGCAGCTGTTAACTGAGTGCGCAAAAGATGCTGAATATCTTGGTGATTAACTAGTGCTGCCCCAAAAAATTAGGACTTATAGAATTTTGGCGAATGCATTAAAGGTCAATTCGAATTTCCAAAAGTCAACTAAAACATAACCCAGCATTTTAACACGAGTTGGGAAAACTTCCACCTTTAAGGGGTTAAATTTGGTTAAGAACTTTTCAAAGTGCGCTAATGATGGGCTGTAGCCTAATGATGCAGGTCACCTGGTGGCGATGTTTCATGCTAAGTTAAGGCTAAACCCTGTACACGAATGCACAGCGTCATGTATAGATGTTCCACATAAAGTAGCAGACTTAGATTGATATTTTACAATACCTGAATGACTTGAAGATGGGCTACTGTTGGAAGGAAACTGGCCCACCATTTAAGTCATTCTGTGGGTATTTCTTCAAATCAAAGTGATCATGATATATCTCTATAAATGTGGAACGATCTTGTTCGATATCTCAATCATAGGCCCTACACTAATCAACAACAAGGAGTCAAAAGGATGACATTATTATAAGGAGACCAGGGAGTGGGTCCTTATCTCCTCTGAGTGTCTCTTTGATGGTCACATCACAAGGGGAATTGTCTCCAACATTTGAGTGGGTTTTGAGACAGTGTAAAAATCAATTAAAACCACTCAGAAATTTAAGGGACAAAATATTTCAGTCATATTTTTGCTTTAATTTGCAACATAATGTAATGTAATATAAGATTCTTTCATCATTTGTCAAGTCAAGTGTGGGTCTGCCAATCCCTAAGACAATGTCTGCTTGAAAAGATGGGTGTATCCTAGCACACATTGTGGCCAACTGCAGCAGACGATATTCCAATTTCCCACAAATGCTTGCACAAACTACTAATTAAACTTTACATGATAATGACAGTGTCTGCTTCTTGAGTGGTGAGAGGTTTAATAACACACTCCTTATTCAGGAAATCACCATCCATGAGTTGAGAGAACAAACACTTGTAATGTAAGTGATTGTTTGTACGAGAGGGAGAGGGTGGGGAATGAGATGATAGTGTGTTCATCAGTTTTGCAAGGCTGCTGAATATTACTAGGCGACTTATTGAGACACGGTTCAGCGCATAGTCATGATAGCTGGCATTGGTTAAAAATTTGGGGATGTGTAAAATAACAAAACTGGACCGCTTGTAAAACCTTTCTATCAAGTGAGGCAGTTTATTACCAATTGAATTTAATCTGAAAGTTGGTCAGAGTTTATCAGATATGTAAGAACTTTTTCTCAATAATTTGAGAGAGTTTTAGCTAATCCAAATTGCCATATTTTGAAGTAGGTTGAATAATGATAAGAAAATCCAGCTTCCTGCATGAAATCAACTGAAGTTGTTTATCACTTCTATATTCTGTTGTAACATTGTTGGATATTGCTGATGGGGCATATCCCATGGGCCACCAGTGACAGATCACAGCCCTTTGGATTATTCCTTATTAGGGCAACTGAGATGCTGTGTTCTGGGTGGTGTCCTTACCGTGTCAGCTATAAGGTTTTCATAAGCTCTATTTTATGGGACCCATGGGAATAGGGGGCACGGTGGGTATCTTTAGTCAAGAGCATAACTATGTCATTAACCCAAACTGCTGCTTGAGGGAAATGACTGAAAGTGAACTTCTTGAAGTTGAAGCAAAAAGGAATGTTCTTTCTACATTGATATCCCAAGTTAAAATAACTGTTATCAGTGTTTCAATTACTCTAACCTGATACTGCAAAATCACAGTCTTACTACATCCACTCATCATATCAAAAAAGATGTGTAGCATTGTCAATTCATTCATAACCCTGAAATATGATCTCACTTGGTTGGACCCTGAACAAAGGAGGCGGTGTGTAGAGGCACGTCATCTTTATGTGTTCATATACTCATGTGTACTTCACCTCTTCAATTCAAGCACCAGGATACACATTTGTTTGCCGCTGCTTCATTCATAATTTCGGAGGTGGGTAATTTTTTCTCAGGTGATTCAGGTTCGTTAGAGAAGATAGGTCATTATTGAATGAATCATGAAGATCATTTTACTAATTTCAATTACAGTGGAACCCCGGTAACACGACCACTCATGGGTCCAAGGTTGAAAGTTTTCATACGGATTCTCATGATAGCCACACAACATGGATGTTTTCTAATACATGATGGCAAAACATGATTCATAACAGGACCAAGAAAATATCGCTAATATTGCAACTAAAGCAAACTACTGATAATTCATTCCATATACCTGGCTGATTGCTTGATCCAGGGGATAAGGTACATCAATAGTGAAAAAACATGGGGAAATATGTGAGTTATGATTATCTTAGATAGTCATGATGGATCTATGTTGTATCTGAGCAAGTTATAGGCAAGGATTCAAAACATCATGTAACTGCATCTTATGATATTCCAGGGTCAGTAACTCTTACTTTGCATGTGTGTTCGAAACATGGAAATGGACTGATTTTGTCACAAGAGTAGGTTGTGAAAAAAAAAGTAATGATGTTGATTGTGAAAAACCAAAAAGGATAGTTCTCAGTAAAACTGCAAATAATAATTTTTGTGCTCACCAACTAATATTGGGAATCGCGCCAGTTGCTTGTTTTCAAATAACACTTTTGAATGTCCATATATTTTCATCATCATGTTGTAGTTTCCCACTATCAAATATATATTTCTCACGGTAGGATAGCGTGAATAGTGCAGTATTTTGGTGGGTCTTTCAATATCTGTTTGTCTGTTACACAATCAATATTGCCAGTGGACGATTTTTCTTTCATTGTGGGTTGTAAAAAGTTAGGAGTTAAACCATAGATGGAAATGAATGTATTGCAGAAGTGAATATTGAACTTAATTTCAGAGCATATACCAAACATATTCATTTTGTCTTTAAATGTTTTTATGGATGTTTCCATGTAATAATGGTTGCGGCAAGATTTAAATAGTATGTCGTTTTTTAGGAAAAATCAAAAAGTCTGCAAGAAAGTATTGTGTGATACGTAGTAAATGAAATGAATTTGCCTTTTTTTCCTAAGAAAATGAGAAATCTGCGGGAAAGATGAATAACTTCAATCTATTGTTTTACTTTTTTCCACGTATCTTCATCATTAAGCCATCTTCCCAGTAATTACCAGTTTTAATTAAGTTTCAAGTACGTGAAATATTTGAACAACACTGCTGGGTCATATCTATAGTATTGAATTCTCTGTAATATTGTGGTTGCTCGTACTGGAGGTTCGTTAAGAGAACTAATAAGGCTTGCTAATTATTGGCTCTTGTTCTGTGGGAAGATGGGAAGACTTCTTAGCGATGGTAGTAATTTGTAAACGAGGGGCTCTCTGATTGGTCAGGATGTGAGACAAGTGACAAATTAATGAGAAGAATGTAATATCTTTCCATTGCAATTCTCGATCACTTTTCATTGGACGAGAGCAGAATATGGCACTTGATGTCTCTATATAACTTGTCAAGTTTGATAGGACTTTTGTAAAATGATGTACAGTTGTATGTACTTTTAAGTGCATTGGTCATTCTGGCTTATACTTAGGATGAACTGAACCAAAAAAACATGTGTAAGAAGAGGTACAGATGAACAAGGAGTAGTTGAATTCAAAAATGGCCACTCCTTTAATAAGATGCTTATTCTACTCCCTCGAGTTAACTGCTAAGATGTCAGCAGTTAAAAATGAACAGACATATTTGTACTTAATGTAAAATATTGATGGTTTTGGTGAAGTAAAGTATCAGCCATTCTGATTCTTTGAGTTATCTCTCATAAGATCCATCACTTAAAAAGGTTACACAGGTAGATTTCAAACGACTATTTCGAATTCACGAAAGTTGGCTGAAGTTATTATACATTTATAAGTAATATCCTAGCCAGAACTTACACTTGGTACCCAAAAGCTTGTGTTGAACTTTAATTTCACAGGTGCTGAACTTGGCTTTTCAAGAAGTGAACTTATCTGTTGACTTTTGTGTTAGCTGGTTAAGTCAGTTATGAAACTGTTAACTTTCTTGTTGAGTTCACCTTTCAAGCAAGTTGTAAATGTTTCAGCTGCGTTTGATGAATTCTTTTTCATTTGAATTAAGATTTTTTGTCACTCTTGAGATATTCTGTTGAGAGTGCGCTGTTAGAGAGGCACAGGCACAATCAAATTTAAGAAAGAGGTTTAATGGGAACATCGCCTACCCATAACAATGCCCCTTTTAATATTTCCCGCGCTCCTTGGGATGGCAAAGCAGGCACTCATGGTGGCCCTTTGACATCCGTTGCATTGACACTCAGGCAAGGCACTCAACATCAAATTCTACAAGTTGTTTGGAGATGAGCCAGTTTTTAGTTCTGACAACAGTTTGTACAAAAAGCTCTGCTGAGACAAAAAATAACAATATGATAGACAGTTATGATGTTTAAAAAACTATATGTCTCGTCTGACAATTCAAATACAACAACAACGTACGAGATTTATCACTTTTTATCATACAAATAGTAAGTGAGCTTTTGTATTGATACACTTACATACATAACAGGTCAACAAGCAACAATATCCGCTTTTGAGAACAAAACCAACAGAACTTTACACGTATTTACCCCATTTTGGCATTGTACACGTCTGTGTATCGCCAAGATAATTACTCCGGTGCGTGGCCCCATGGCGTATAATTACTTGAATAAATAATTGCTTATTTCTAAACTGCTGGTTTGGCGGGAAAGTAATTGCTAACGTTCTGACCACTTTTGGAGAAGTCATGTGATGGCTGTTGATAAGAGATGAAAGCTGGGGTCCATTTTCATATAACTAACCAAGACATACCTCACTGCCAAAGTTGCCTTTTGAAGTGAATAAGGGCAGCCTTAACAACAAGCTAGATCAAGTGACAGAGCCTTTGAAAACAAGGGGTTAACCTTCAGTGTATTCTCAAAAGCCTCTGTGGAATTTTGTGTTTTGATTTTTTTTGAGAAGTTCCATAAACAACTTCTCTACTTTGATAACAGACTATAATGGCCACAAGAGGGTTAATTTGACAGCATTGTATGATGCAGTAGACTAAGCTCCAGTTTTCAATAATTCTCAAAAAAACTTTTAAAAAATGAACGCGAACTCTGCTGTAAACTACGTAAAAGTATAAGCTGTTACACTGCATGTGTGAACATACGGTGTGTACAGAATGATTTTTAATTTCATGTAATACTGCATCCTGGGAAGGATTATCGAAGTTGAACGTGGATTATCGTCAGATGATTAGAGTTGATCTTAACGCGCCATCTGAGGCCCATGAGTCGGGTGCGTAGTTCTGCATTGGCGCCACCAGGAAAAAGGAACCAGGGCAGACTGAAGGGATCCTGGGGAAAGACTGGACCTTGATAGGCCGGCACTAAACATGAGGTGGCACGAGTCCCGGGCAGAGTTGATATGGACCGGGTGCACAAGACAGGGCTGGCTGACGCAAACTCGTGGATTCCTCATGCTTATAGAGCTATGAGTTTTTGATGATGAGGACACCTTGCAAGTCTGCTTGTATGGATTTGGAATTGATTAAAAGATCCCAATAATTTGTTTTCTTCAAACAGAATTTATCAACGAACTGACTGATTTTATAAAATAGGTGAGAGAGAAGAGATCAAGAGCCGTTGCTTGATCACAATCATGATACATGGAATTCTGCCAGGAATTACGAAACGTTTACAGGCTGTCAATTTAAAACTGGCCTTGTTTATGAATCAAAATAAGACACCAAAATGCTTAGAAATACTCGTCCACACTCTCAAATTGAGCATCATGTTTTTGGCTAGAATTGTTTTCCAAGGTCAAGGTCATTATTACTTTCTTTGGTCAATAACTCTGCTAATATTTTCAAGACCAATGCTGTGATTCTCACTGAAGTAACATTTTGTATATTTTGACACAGATCAACGGGGAAGATCAACAAGAATGGTGTTTTCAATGTAGTACTAAGTTCATGAGATCATAAGAAGTATCAATATATATATTGAGTGGAATCAATAATAATATGGTCCAGATGAAGCCGAAGAAAGCTTCCAGTGCACGCTTGAGCCATCTTATCTCACATTCTTCCTCGGGCACTTAATATGTTTTCATAGGTAATAAATCCTGTTATAATATTTACTATCTCAAGGTGAAAAGTCAAAAAGTATGGCAGAAGTAGTGCAGAAATCTGGTATTTCCTCATCCAGATAAATTGCGATTTTCCGCAACATTTCATCATACTATTATCATTTTCTGTGGTTTGTGTATAAAGTAGCTATCACTGCTAAGCTTCTTTGGCCCAAAATCAACCAAACCAAATGGAAAATAATTCTGTTGCTTAAATTTTAATGTAATTGACAAAAATAGCAAAACTGTGACGTGTCAAGCCTTCTTGAATTAAACACTCTCTAAGCCCTATAAGACTTGCTAGGCAGTGATATCGATTCTGTAAATGGCATTTGATGTTTTTCATAAAAAATAAATTCTTCATGGTCATCACTTAAGGGTTAATGTGCCGTTGGCCGATTTTCAAATATAATTCAGGAAGTACTACGCTAATAATTGCCGGAGTCGACGATTAATTGCATTCCTAACGCTTTGTCCAGTGAGGCTTTGTCATGGATGTTTGGAGTTGTTTTGTCCACATCAGCCAGCAGATTTTGGCAAGAACAATCAAAATAGGTCCATCAGCTTGGTTTGATATTATCCAAAGGTTCTGTTATCACAAGAACATTTTGAAAGTCAGCGTTCTTAAAATTTTCGTTTTTGCTCTACGACATCTGGGTAATGTCAGTAACATCAACAATGAAGTCATTTCCTGATGAAGTCTTGTAGTGTACAGACAAAATTTATAGAACATTGATTTTCAAACTTTGCTTAAGAGAAACAGAACCTAAACTAAGAACAGTAACAATCTATGCACAGTGAATGACTCCTCACATTCAGAAGCAAACCATCCCGAGATGATGACTACATATCCCTGCTGCTTGGCAAATTGATATCCTGCCTTCCTATATTGAGGGGCTGTAAAAGGGTTAAAACCAAAAAAGAGTTGACTGCCTCGGGTGTGAGCGAATTAGCCGACTACTTATAGATTACACACTACGAGTCAGAAAAACATGCACACCGTTTATCGTCGGCAAGAAACGGCGAACGAATAACGAGGGACAAATTACAATCCGTCGTAATGGTGTCGGGAGGAAAATTTTATGCAAACACCGCTGATTAGAGCAAACGGCTAATAGGCCACATGAGACGTAATTACATCGTGTAGTTTCGATGATGATACCTGTGAAACGCTTCTTTGCAGTGTGTAAGACTTGATGGAAGTTTGCAAGAGATGTAGCGACGACATAGCTTAGATGTTGCTGAAGGGTCAATTTGTTGGCCTAAAATTTGCATTTAGGTGGTGCCTTGCTGATATATGTTGATGAATTGATCATCTCAAATACTTCTTTTCCTGTGCTGGCCTGGATATCTCCCTCTGCTCACAGTTCCTGGATTGCCTCCAGCCAAATACCGTTGCTGGTCAATGATCCTTGGTCTAATCCAATAATTTCTCACCTCTCAGTCATCAGCAACAGGTACCCCAGCTAACTGTTACTTTTGTAACTGCATCTCCTGGTGAACAGATGGAACCGTCCCTAAGATTCTTACAGAATTTGTGTCTGGTTGAAGATGAAGTACAGATTGTAGAGGCTCCTGCTAAGTTTGTTGTCTTCTGCAATCCAAGGAAGCATCTTTTCAGAAACCACCCAATGTTTGAAACCATATATATATGGAACAAAACTGGGCCACCCAATATTTGAAACAACATATATGGAACAGAACTGGATTTGAAACTACACTCCATCTGCCTTGTGTCGCATTCCTCACCCACCACCTCAACATAAATGCACGAAAATTGGTTGTCACAACTGTAACTTTGTGAATGATAAGGGGTACTTCCTCAATTCAGCTTGAAATAACCAGTTAATGGTAGTATAAATGGATATAATGATAGAGACAAATTGTCGTAGTAGCAGACCTTGAAAATGTCTAATATCGTTGGCATGAACATGGATTTTGAACTTATCAAGCATGGTCGGTCAGCATCATGGGTGTATTTGTCACTCGTTTGTTCTTGGAAAAGGCGCTACTTTGTTTGATTACTTGCGTGGCACTTACACAAGCACCATATGTTCTTTTTGGCACTGGCGCCTCATCTCACGCCATCGCCAAAGAGAGTGACCCTCAAAATATACTTCAGGATAAATGGCCAAATAAATAAACCAAAATTCCTGATCTTTGAAAAAGGATATCTGAGGATAAAGTACAAGGCATAGAGTAGTTTTCCACATTTCTCCCTGAAGATGTATCTGCCACAACTACTTGTGGTGGCATTTTTTCCTCATGTTTATAACAAGTGGTACCACAGCGTTTGTGGATTCCTTCCAATGACTAGCCAGATGGATTTCAGGCAACAAAAGTTGTCAGTTAATAGGAGATATGTCATGTTAACCTGAGTGTATTCTTTACGTGTTCTTTAGGAGAAAAGTGGCCAAAGAAGCTTCTCTGGACCTGGCGTAAATGAGCACTTACTGTGGCTTTGGCTTAGGCAAACAAATGGTTATTGTCAGTCCAATATTTCAGTGAGATTTCTTTTTACAAGCTTTTATAAGACTACCTGTCATCAAGGTGGGGATTGGACTTGCTTGGGTACGATGGAAAGTGGCTGGGTAGATGGCGACTTTAGTATGTTTCATTTTTGCAAAGGAGAGTGTTAATAGCCAGGAGTATGTTGTGCAAAGTACCTGCACAGTTGCTCTAACTTAGTAAGTGGAACTGTTTCCAATGATGATGAGACTTGTGCGATGGGTACTCATGAAGCTGGCTCGTCCCAAAGCAGCGTGGTTCCGTATGAGAACAGGATGCACCATTCCTTAGCTTCACTGATGACTTGCAGAGGAATTATTAGTTCGTCATAACACGTTCTTCGGCTCTCCTTTTAATATTCTTTTCTGTTTCGACTTTATTTTTAAGTTAAAATTCTCAATCAGTTATCACCTGAAGTACATACTGCATATCCATCTGACCTCAACACTACTTCCTGTGTTTACAGTTACGCATAAAAAACAAATTGGAATGTTTTTGCCCACGAAAAAACATTTTAACCCATCATCTTTTGTCAACACTTAAAGGGTGGCCGTCTCAGAGCTGAACTCTTGTGTCATTTGGAACATATAAGTAAAAGAACATAAAAGGCTGCTATCATCAGCAACCTGCCAGGGTCATACTGTTTATGATTGACCTCGTTCTGGGTTAAACCTATAAAATTTCTTCGATTAGATTGTTTTCATTTTTTCTTCAAATGCCTTCCAACTCTTGGAAGTTGGTGCATTGGCCTTAAAATGTCCAAGTTAAACCAAGCAGTGTTTATACCAGATTAATAAGGTCAAAATCTCAGGTTTATATCAAATGATAAGATTTTGTTTCGAATACAATTGCTGAATTTTTTTTTGATGTTGTCAAGCCACTTTGTATATTATTGTGGTACTTGATTTCTATATATTTGGGGCTAATTGTGATATGCTTCAGGGTTGAATTCTACTGATTGCAGCATGTATCATGCACCATGCCACCACTGCGACGATCAACACAAATTTATCAGAAAATATTTTTGGCCTGTGGGGGGTCTCCCACACTCAGCTGACAGCAGTTACAAATTCTGAATGTGGTTGCATTAAATCTTCAGGAAGAAACACAGTTCATGGTGCTGATCTGTATCAGGTGCTTCCTTAAGCTATGACTTCATAGAATCGAGTTATCGATGGACAAGTCACAGAACATTGGCAGTCGCGGCGCTAACTGGTTACCGATGCTTTGGAGTGTGAATAATTTATTTCATGAGAGCGTAAATCATCTCTTTTCGCCGGTGTGTAAAAAGTGTAAGAGATGACCATTCCATTTGGTAGATGGGAGTGCACGATCCGTGCAGAACTGCTGCAGAAAGTGTTCAAGAAAAAATGTACATTTCAGTTTGCTTGAGGGTTGGCCTTTTCTGTCAGCCATCTGCATAAAGAATACATTCCTAAGAAAGCCCTTGGGTTAGTTGTAAGAATCTTGCAAAAGATTTCATATGGATTCTCATGATAGCCACTGTCCGTGGTATTATAGTAATCAAGATAGCTTTCAATGGCCATTTTAATTACTTGCAAGTTTCAAGCAAGCCTCTGTCACACGGGAACCACAGTATCTTTGCAAGTGGAGATTGTGAAATTGCCCTAATTTCTATCAGCGAAACTTGCCAGCCAAGTTGCTGCTTTGAGCGATGCCTGGCAAACCAGTACATAAAGTCAGTGCAGATCAGACAACTACATGCATACCTCTTCCTCTGTGCTCAGTGTATTATCACTTAGAAAACACGTCCAAAATTAAGACTCCTACTCGAAGAAGGCTTAGTTTCAAGCAAAGAAAATCATCTCATTAGCAACTTTTACTAATACTTCCTTGAAAACGCCTCCACAAATTACTTGTGAAAATAAGTTGTTAAGAATCTAACTTTTGATACTGTTCCACCTGTTTCGTCTAAGTTCGATTTCCAAATTCGATTTCGTTCTCAGTTAACTCCTCAACAAATAGAAATTAGTCAATTATGAAGATGTGTGGTTATCAAATTTACAGATCATTGTGGCCACTCTGACTGTGTTGACTGTTTGAGATTGACACCTTCTTAGTTTCAAATTATAATTTCTCCTCAAATTCAATTTTATACCCCATGGATTGCCTGGAGTGAGATGCACAGAATCACAAAAGTTGTGTATCACCGCAGCGGGCAGAATAAAATGATTTCCGCTTTTTGTGACCTTTGCCATTTCAACTGATAAAGGTGCATGTATGCTGGGTCAGTCTTCAATATGGCAAACAGGAACTCACTACAAACCACTTGCTTTCGACTTTAACATATTCTCAGTAGATTCTATATATAACTTGTTCTCAAAAGTGAAGTCCACTTACGTTGGAATCAACATTACAAATTGCCAAACATCGCTTTCTCATGCTGTTTCATATACTTCATCACCTGTCTGACAATTTCACAACTTGAACTTTAATTCCCACTTGTTAGCAAACTTCTCGCAACTTGCTCTTTAGGATAGGTCTTGGCCTTTTCATTTCAAAAGTCAACTCATTCCTGAGTCCCGTATATTCCGTACTTACTGTTGTCCAAACCTGAGTTTTGAAATTAAAATTGAAAACTAAAATTGAAATCTTTTTCAACCAAGGCCTATCATTGGATCAGGTATCAATTGGATATGTCACTGCAGTTGTTTCAAAAGTATTGATGAACTATGCCGCAAACAAAATCCCTTTGTTTACGTAAGGAAAAAACGTAAATTGAAGTGCATAAAGAAACAATAATGGACTTTTTTTCCCAATGTGATATTTTATTTTGTTTCAATCAGAACTTCTTGGCTCCTGTGGAAGCCAGGTGGCTTACCTTACTCTTAAGTAATTGGGTCTTGTGGAGAAGATGGATTTCACCTTTTGCCACTTTTTCCTCATGTTTTTCTCAGGTGAAGAGGATGCTGAGTGGAGTTATCAGAGTAGCAAGGTAATCTCCAGGCTAATCTGAATGATGCGCAGTGCTAATGGCATATTATTGCACTGATGGTGCACTGCCTGGAGCCTGAGGTCCTGTACCTCAGGTAGAAAGCCATCGATCCTGAAGGAGGGCTTATCATGATTATGATAGGCACTTGACAAGGGAAAGAGTTACACTGAGGTATCTTGATTGTAAATTCACTCTTTTGTGGTTGCTGAGGCAGTATCTGTCAATGGAAGAACCTTTGAATTCAGATTTTGTTTGTGATTGAACCACTTTAGTATGATAGCTGTAAATGTAAATAACTTGTTTTATGTAGGTGAGAAATAATTTTTTGAAGGCATACACTTCTCGAAGTGTCAAACAGTAAAAACAGTTGATTGTTTGTTCACAAAAAGATTTGTCAGTATAGATAAGAATCCTGAGTGCTCGTATCATATGCCTTACTGCTACAAATATGACGAGAGATACCCCATCAGCTTCTGTACAAAAGCAGAGGATATCTAGAAAAAAAGAAAAACTGATATCTAGAGAAAAAAACCCTGATATTATGAATGTGCATAAACGGGCGAGGCAAAACCGAATATGAATCAGAAGGTGAGGTGTAACAGTGAATACCTTCATTGTAAATGCCACCCCAGGACACAGTCCACAGTCAAATGATATGGTATTTGCCTAACGGTAGGATACGTAATCCTTGATTGCTGCTGGTGCATTATATGATGTTTCTTGTTCAAAATGCTACATGCTGTCAGCTACTGCAATATTTATTTTGGAGAAGATTGCAAAGAATCTTGCCAGAAGAGAAGAGGGCAGAGCAGCATTTTTCGGATTGGTGGCAGTACTTCTTGGATTGATGTCATTTTGTGCTTCTATAGTGCGCTGCGGTGTTATAGTCTTGCACATTCCATCTAAACTTATCATTATTTAAAGAGCCATGTTTGCCTGGATCCAGTGGCATCCTTGATTGTGCTCACTCAAAATTAGGTGAACTTGCATAAATTGACTCTGAAGGAATGAATGTTCATATTCCTTAGAAGTTTTGGTGTCTTGGTTTTGGTCTGTCATCTCACCTCTAATGACCTCTGGCCATGCAAACATTCTAATCCATCACTCAAAAATATGTTTGCTGTAAAGGATGATGGAAAGAAACAAACTACATATTTTGTTGTCAGTTGCTGCTGGACCAGTGCCTTTCGATTTGAGAATGGCATTTCAGGATGCCCGCCCAAGGCATTCGGGATATGGATAAAATAACAACAGCCTGGACCATGTCGGTACTCCGTTACCCCTGGTAGTAAAGGTACCAGTCTATTCTGGTGAAGTTGTAACTACTTTTCCAGTTGTATGATGTGGGAAACAGCTTCTGTAGTACATTTCTAACCGGTTCCAGACATGCTTCTGTTGCTTTGGGAGAGCTCTGCCACAATTTTTATTGTTTACAAACACAATTTAAATTGTTACCATTGTGGCATTCGCCTTTCTTTCAATTCTTCAGGAATGTTGTTTGCGCACCTTGAATATTGCTAAAGTTAAGCCCGTTTTTACGCATCTTCTTCAGGAACGATAAACGTAACTACTAAAGTCAAAGTCACGAGTAAACAAATGTGACTTGGCAGAACGTTACAACCACGTTAGCAGTACTTGTCATACCAAGTAGCTCAGAAAAGTAAAGGTCCCATTACCCAATTTCAAGATAAAACCATGGCTCATTTCGTTTTTGTCACAGCTTCTCTGAACTTTAATTTGCTGCTCTAACTGAGAGTTCAACAACATGACTCTGACTATGACCTGATATTTACTCTCCTTTGAGGTTCAACTGTTTGGGAATAATCTCTCAGTGTTTTATTAGCATTGCTGTAAAAAACAATTTATATTGCTTTCCTTTCTGCAGTTAAAATAACTAGGAAAGTAGAGAGTTTTTGCAATGTCCCATGGTATGGGCTATCGCTGTTGTCACAGCATCAACCATAAAGTTCTTGTTGTAAATGCAGTTCTCCCCAGAGTAAGGGTGATACATTGTGTTGACTTTATCTCTGGTGGTTCTCAGCCTTCATTTCACCTCTTGGCTTCTTGTCAGGTTTGCTGTGGTAGGGCAGATAGTAGACGCATCCTCTTACCAATACTGCCACCGGGTACGGCCGTGCCTGTAAGAGCTATATTATTGTTATTACTACTACTACAGATTGCTGCAGTATCCTCTCAGCATCGTTTGGCATGTCTCTTAATACTCCATTTAGCCATATTTCTTATGCTTTTCTGGTCAGCTGTGGGAGCATTATGCTAGTCCGGCCTAAGAACACTAGGATGGCCAGATCTGACTATGGCTGAAATTACTGTCTTATCCTTGGCCAATGCCAACATTAAAAAAGAAGTTTTTTGGTCCATACCACACTAGCAACATTCCCTCTACAATTCCTGTTTGGCAATCGCATAGCCTCACCTTCAATTTGGCTGTGGCATGCCATGTATGGCCATGGGACTTCAGACATTGCTGACACCTCCATTTCTTTCTGATGTGTGCGCTGTGCATTGATTTGACCTGGTCATGTCTGAAGTCCATGACACATGCACATGTCTTTCATCTGGTGAGGACCTTCGCCTGCTCACCTGATTATAGTGTGAAGGAGGCTTGAGAACGGATGAAAGGTTTCATTGCTAACTTCATTACCGAGGTCTTCTTGGTCAAGATGCTGTGGCAGGCATTGAATTCCTTATTGATTGACATCGGTGCAGGTTAGAGATGCTGGCAGGTCAGAGTACAGTAGAACATCTCTATCAAGGACACCTTCAGGACTGGAAAGTGCTGTCCTTAGTAGAGAGGTCAAATTGAATGGAAACAACCAATTTGGGACGAAAACTAGAGTACTAATAGAGAGGTTATCCTTGACAGAGAGATATCCGGTGAGGGAGGCTCCACTGTATAAAGTTATCACTGGTCTGAAAAGGAGAACCACGCCAGTGCAAGATAGAAAAATTGGAGGAAAACATGCTGGAGAGTTACATTCAAAAAAAGCCTTCCAGGGTTGCATTCACTTAAATTTTCCTTGAGAATGTGGTGCGTTTACCTTTCAAACCATTGCAGGATACAGCCGGGATACATCGCTATTAATCTTCTAAAAGTCTCACCAAAACATATATCATGCTCGGACGCTGTTACAACAACATATACTTATGTTTGAACAAGTATCCAAGCATCTTTGTTTGTGACAGGAAAAATATTTTCAAAGTCTATACACCACTTTTATCTCAAACTGTCACTGGGCTTAGGTACCAACAACAGATAATTAGATAAAAGTAAGGTTTTGTTTGAAACCGTACTTAAGTAAACCTTGATTTTGTGATAAAGTTTTGTTGGCCAAAACTCTGTCAAATGTTGCTACATGTAGTCAGAGAGTTCATAAATCTCGTTGGATGAACTGCAGACATCGCTAAATTGAACAGGGTTAAAAGGCAAGAAATCACCTGACAATTGTTCTCAAACATGATGCTAAATCTTTCAGTTTTTGTAATAAAATCTCTCTTCGGCTAATTAGTGGGCTTTACTTGGCTTCAGAGTGTGAAGAGTTGGTTGGATAGAGTTGTAAAGGTGATAAGGCTACTTCACGCACCTGAGATATTTGGCCTGGAGAGGGAAGCTCTTGGCATAACTCACACAATAACTGTTCAGTTAGTGCTGAAAAGGGATTTTACAAAGAAATAAAGAGTGTCCAGAAGAGTAGGATGTGGGTTGCATTTTTGTGTTGGCTAAAAAATCTTTGCTGAAAACGTTTATTTCTGAGTATGATTGTTAAGTGTTTTGGGTGTTTGTGGGGGCGTGCAAGGAAAGGTCCATCCCAGCCTAATGGTAAAGTTAGTATTTATAGGAACCTGCTGTTGTTGAAGAAGCAGGAAGTCCGCCAGAGGAAAATGTACCAATTATGACAGGCAATCATCTGAGCCATTTTAAGGAAAGATTGATTAGTCAAGAGTTCTCTGAACCTATTATTTCTTATTACTCGGCCTCAGCACGATGGCTTCTTGTATACAAATTTCTCGATTGTTTCCACCCTTTCCAGAGAATACAGGAAGTCTCTACCACCTGTTCTTACTTCCATTATGATGTTTCTCTGAATTCTTGTGGCTATACGCAACTAGAGGTACGGATGACTTACACTCAGCTGATGTACCTTTGTCGGCTTCATCAGATGGCGTCATTATACACAACTAGAGGCATGTGAGGTTTACACTCAACTGATTTCCTATTGGTGTTTCTCTGAATCTTGTCCTTAATTGTGTGATTATATGTGGTTTTAATCGGAGAAAACATGCTTATCTAGATCAAAGCCATTAATTGAGAGAACAATACGCCAAACATACATGTTTGCCGTATCAACTGACGTTGATTGAAGAATTATAGCACACTAACAGTTATGAGAAAAAAACTTCTGTACATGTATCTACATTGAGATATGCTATGTTAACGCAATATCATATAGGTGTCCTGAATATAGAAAATTGGAAAACAAGCACAATTTCACTTGAAAAATGTTAGTTTCATGGCCAAACTGACAGATGTTGTGGATTGGTTCATCATATCAGGATAATTTGATGTTGTACGCAATATATCTGCTACTGGCATCAAGTAATTATGGCCCCAAATGTGTTTCTACATATGATATACGTGTGAACAATATAGCACAAGTATACCAAAAGAATCGTTTTTGAAAGGCAATTGGGGTGTCGTGCTGAATGCTATACAATTTCCTTGATCTCTGGCGATATCACTTTCATTTCAAGTCTTTCCTCAAAGCAAATTCTACCATATCTTATAGCCATGAAAGTCACCTTGCTCATGTTTGCATTGAAAGACAATAATCTGGATGAAATAATGTAGAGAATCTAAATTCCCATAAAAACAGAACTTGTCACTAGATGACCAGAAGCGTCTGATATTCTAGGAACCATTATCTCAAATGACCAGTCCAAAGAACCATACTGGATCAATCAAAGTGGGCAGCAGTTGTTCAATGTCATTAAACTAATTGTTGTAACCATTAAACCGATTGGAGGAAAAACTTGCGTTGATGACGATAGAAGTTTCTTCAGGGTTTGGAGGCTTAAAATGATTCACGTGCAGGTTGCCTGCATTGTTCTTTTCTGTCAGTTGCACGAAGCCTTTGACTCTTTGTTTTGAAAAGGACGGAGGTGGAAAGGGAAAATACAAGATATTGTTTTCCGTGTTGGAGTGGAATATTATCTGGTGCTTTCCAGCTGTAGCTTTAAGTTGGATTGAACTTAAGGTAAACATGGAAACAGTGTTGATCATCAGCAGGTTTGAATATCCAAAATAGAATATTTGAAGAAAACACAACCAAATTTGGTGTCTGATGTCAATGGAAAAATGGAAATTGTTGATTGCCTTTCCAGTTAATCATTGCATGGTGAGAAGGTTTATAAAAGGAAAGAAGATGCTTTAAAGCAATTCCATCTTTTCTTTCCTTTCTGAATAATCACTCACAAATGACGACACAATGTCATTCGACATGATGAAATCATGAAATGAATTTCAATCGTGATTAAAATTTGTTGTTGAGTGAAAATTCTCAGCAGGCGTTTTGATTTCTGACTCTTACAACATAAGAAAATGAAAAGTATCGATTATTTGCCTAAACTGACTCTGCCAATTGATGCGTTGTAGAAAAAGATAGTGCTAAGTTTGATGATATTTGCTCATTTTGTGCCATTGAGGAAAAATCAATTCGATTCAATTTGAGCTGGGGATAATCTTGTGACCTCTGTGGTATCATAACCACAAGAAGCTACTGAAAAAACAATGGGTATCTATTACAAACGCTTCATTATGGAATCTATTGCTGTTAACACTTGAGGCAGGGTGGCAGAATTCTAGGGATCTGTTACAGGGTTTCAATTATGGAAGCTATTACTATTAACAGTTTAGCAGGGTGGCTATATTTTGATAGACACACTCTTGGTTGGGTGCAATACTTTTAGCAAATTGATAGATTTGATAAGTCTCTTGACTACCACCATTCACTTGAAAAAGACCCTTTTCATTGCTGCCTGGTCTTTTACGCTGTTGATGAACTCCGGGCTGAGAGCATAACGCTGTCCAGGGGAAAACCGCAGTGGTTTTGCCACTTTCAAGGCTTTGTGGTCAGTTACCATTGTCACTTGAAAATAAATCCCATGTCTGTACAAGTAACTGAGCTTTTTAGTTGCAAACGTTTGTCTCTCTACTCTGTGAGTTCAAGCTCCAAGTCACTCGACTCACAAAGTGTTCACCAATACTCCTACACCTTCTGATTAAATAGTGATAATCAGACTTTCTTACAACCTCTTGTCTGATTGTCCATCTAATGTGTGCTCTGCTGTTGATGATTTATAGCGTAACGATTACCTTCGTGCCTTGTGAGTGCGATGGCGATTAGTCACCTTCCAGTCAGTATCGCACAACTACTGTCTCCTGCCTCTCCCATTGATTGTAAACTCCCACATACATATATTATGCCTCCATATTACGACACCTTTGGTATGGCTTTGCAGCTAGTGTTTTCAGTTTTGGCTGTGAAGCCCAAGCCTCTGTCTCAGAGTTGAGCTGACTAGAAAGTATATCACTCCTCTCACATTATACCCCTGATTTCCCCATGGATCACCTTCATGCCTTCAGTACATTGCCACCAACGAAAAAGAAGCTCATTTAAAGCTTCTTTGAAGCCCTTCCACATCTTATCACTCTGATCAGGTGAGAAAGGATGCTCACCATGACAAATTTGCAACATCCTTGACCACTCCTGTCATCTCTTTAGACTCAGTAAACTCATTGGGGAATTCAACATTGGTTCGTTTCAATCTTGGCGCATCCTTTATTGATGATTGTTTGACTAGACCCTTTTTAGTATTCGTGTTTTGTTGCTGCTGTGGAAGCTTAAACATGTTTTCTCTGCGAGGTGCTGTTGAGAAAAGCGATGCCATCTTGAGGGACATCGCTATCTGGGAAACTTGAGTGCATGGTTACGCTGAATCCTCCCCACCAATGTGACATCCGCTCTAAGGTGAGAAGTTGAATGCAAGTCGCCTGTGATTGGTTTTGAAATAAAAGTTGGCAATATTTTGTACTCCTGTAACTTCTGCCTTTGACGCTATCATTGAAGTGGTGATGAGATTCTCCCTACATTGTTGTTTCCCGCAGTTACAGCTTCCAGGACATTTTCAACTGAAAATCGTGTGGACGTTTGACCAGTTGGTTTTCCCGTTCTTTGTATAGGTGCTCAATAAACTTTGATGTCACATTGGCCATCACCACAAAGCGAGCGAGCATGTTTTATTTTTCAAGCATCTTGAGGGCAGGCTGCTAATTGCAGAGTTTTGCCTTTGTGTATGGTTCACTCTTGTATCTTTGCTGTTCAGCAGTTTGGTCACATATGAGAACCATAATGACTGTCTCCCATGCTATGTTGCCCGGATCGGATTCTTCCAGTTTGCTTCTTGTTGCTAATATAGGTTGTCTTTGTTGTTGTTTCTGCAAGTAGTTTGTGACTCCTAAGTTACAGGAGTCCATCTCAAGTTACCATCTATGCTAGCCTACTTGGATGGGGTGCTTTAAACCCGGCATGGCATCAGTTGTACAAGGAATCATGTTTTACATCTCATGCGAAGGACAAAAAATGAATTGAGAATATTTGACCTCTGATAGAAGAAGTTTTCTTGTTGGTGATGCCATTGCTTTGCTTAACATTTTATGATTCCACAAAAACAAATCTATTAGTAACAGCACTCCTTGCTAAGAGAAAGCAGTGTTACTGTGTAAAGGAAAGGAATATTTGCACTGGAGAATGGAATGTTTTCCCATTTCTTTGGTAGTATTGCAACCAGTATTTTTCTATGCTTCCATAGTACCTCGTGCAATATGATAGTTATGTATTCCAAGAATAAGCTATAAATACATAAGGTAGACGAGAATATACATATTGTTTGTTTGCTCATCAGCGGCCATTACCAGTTGCTGTTTGTTATTGTGAGAGTTGACGGGAATGGCGTCTGCAAGCACTTGCACCAGTTAAATTTGGCTCCAAATGACACTAAATAGTTCTGAGCTTGAAAACAGGGCCGTGGATGACAATCCTACTGTATAAAATATTGTTTATGCGTGTTATGAATATTGTATATGCTTATCCGATTTGAGTTCAAAATATACAAGATTCAGTTGTTGTTGTTGTTGTTGTTGTGAAACTTTGAAGCAACATGCAACATTAGAAATATGTCAAAAACCCATCTAAAGCAATTCAATTTTTTTCCACAAATTGTTTCCAGGAAAAACTTTTTCTGATTTGAGTGAATTAGTAATGCTGTACCGTTATAATTGGAAGATTTGATTATACATGTAGGCGCATTTGGAATTTGCAGGTTCTCACGTCCAAAGCTGCATAGTGTCATCGGTAGCTACTAAAATTAGCTTGATGCTGTCATCGATGATGTGGTAAGAAGCTTGTCCTGTCAGACCTGGCACCAACTTAACAAACATTTTAAGTTTTATTGGGGTTACTGCTGTTGTACCTGTGTACCAGTGAGAAGAATTTCCAAACAGCAATCTGAGATAAGGTGATACTAGCCACAGTAAGTTGGAGCTTGTCATGGGGGTAAGTTAACTGAAGCATCATGTGGCCTGATGACACAAGGAAAATAGATTTGATGGGTCCTCTCAAGCTTGAGAGACTATAGCCCCTTTTACACTACGCATTTTCAACCGCGCTCGGCCCGCGTCGAGCGCATCTCGGCAAAAAGACACGAAGTGTAAATGGGTTGAGAGGGTTCGGCACGGTGTTACTTTCATGTGGGTTGAACTCCCCCAAAGGATGGTGAGCTCGACCCGGGTCGGGCACGGCTGGGCATGAAAAACACAGTGTGTAAACACGCTACCATGCTCGACCTACTTCCATGGACCACCTTTTGCGAAGTGCGCATGCTCACTAATCTACCTTGAACTCTCGGCGTCATTCCCGCGAACTGCCATTGACTGCTGTCAGCGTTTTTCCATTCTTTATTGTGTTTTACCCTTTTGAAGCCGTTAAAATGGCAACTCGTGGTGCAGCGTGGTCGGCAGATGAGACCAAAACATTGATTGCCTTGTGGGGGGGGGGGGGGGAAGATGTTACCCAGGCACAACTAGGAGGAACACGCCACAACAACAAATTGTACAAGGAGATTGCGAAAGGACTGGAGGAAGCTGGTTTCCCTGACAGGGAGTGGAAGCAGTGTCAAGAAAAGATCAAGAAGCTGAAGAAGAAATATCGCGAAGTTTTAGACAATAACGTTCGCTCTGGAAAAGGTAGAAAGGAATGGGAATATTTTGACAAAATGCACGAGATTCTAGGTACAAGGCCCATGTCCAGGCTTTCAATTTTGCTACAATCGACAGAAAAGAAACCCAAGGCAAAAGGAAAAGCGAAGAAAGTGTCGGCAGCAGCCTCAGGCAGCGAATCTGCAGACAGCACTAGGCCTAGTAGTCGGGCTTCGACCTCCACAGCAACAGATGATGCAGATGCCAATAATGCCAATGAGAATTTCCTACCTCAAACAGAGGACGGAACGTCGATCCAGGTAAATTGGCGCGGTGACAGAGATGGATTCTTGTGCGTAGTGTAAATGGTACATCAGAGGCGGGCTCGACCCGGGTCGAGCACGGCACGGTTTAACCGGGTTAAAAAACTGTGTAGTGTAAAAGAGGCTTATGAATACCACATTGCAATTGTGCTTCAGTGTAAAAGGATTGCTGTAAAGTTGGTTATTGTAGGCCCTGGGATTTTCAGCAATCGCGGTATCGTATCTCTACAGCTCAAGGCCTTGTGGTAACCTCTCTAGTGTCTTACAACTCTAGTGTCTTCAACAGCTGGCACATGCCTTGTACAATACCTCACAAAGCAGTTGGTCCCTGAGCAAAGGTAAGGTAAGCACAAATGTAACAATACTTGATTAAGTGCTCTTTACCTTGATTTTGAACTGAAAAACAGGATCATTAGATACATGGCTGTGTGTAGCTAATTTGGTCTTCCATGGGTGAAACAGAAATTCAGCTTTGTTACATTTTGCTTAAGAAACCTTGTTATTTATTATAAAGTAGGTTCTTCTTCCACCATATCTACCAAAACATCTCATTTAATTTTGGAATTGTTCATATTTACAGTAAAAGAGTCACCCACAGAAGAGGCTGCGATGCATTGTCTACCAAAGAAAGAACATTACACTGCAAACACAACCATAAAATGCAAACTAAGCCTCAGCTTGGTGATAAACAAAGGTTTGGAAGTAAATCCGTTCCTTCCTGTGGCCATCCTTTAATGACCACCAACCACCTGACTTCAATGGGAATGTGCCTCGAGGGATGTAAAATGGATGGTCATGGTTAGAGTCCAGTCGAGTCTTGTTCTCAAAGGATTGAGTTTCCTTGCAATTTTGTGCTCATCTTTTATGAATATCGAGTGCAGCAAACGAAGTGCAGTGCAGTTTTTTCAGTGAAGGAATTGACTGAACGGAAGTAGGTGAAATGGCCATCAAGTGAAGGCAACATTTCTTATTCCTGGTCCAGATTTCCTGATATTATCATCAGGATTCATTACCATCAGAAGAATTTGGGACAGAATCTTGATTGGCTTCAAAGCATATTTGAAGAAGATTGTTCGCAGGATCACGAAACTATAAACAGTTGCTGGAAAAAATCCTTTTGATTTAGGCAGTAAGCAATGGCTCACACTGGCCATCATTTGTGGAAGAATTTGCTGTACTGCTACCAATCTTATCTGCAAATGAATTTGTTCGGCAGCAGAGATTGGACTAAATTGATTTGCACTATCAGTAGCACGATCAGGAAATGTGACTGATTCTGTCAATTGACAAATGGTTGCATTATTATGGACCCCCTGACTCTAACATGTCTAACTGGATTATTCTAACTGAATCAGCCATCTTGTGCAAAGTGTACAATAGATGATAATTGGCGGATGATGTTGTTATACTCATGTGTTGAATAGCAACTGATGTTCTCTAATTCTCCAGTTTCTTCTGGTCTTTTTATTTGGCATTTGCTGAATTTGATGAGACTTTTTTAATGTTGGCAGAATCTGATGTTTTTAGGTAGTTAGTTTGTTTATTTGCTGTGGTCTAAAAACCAGTGACGACGACAATTACACTGAGCAAAATAAGTCCACAGGCAGATTCTTTTGGTTATGATTTTTTGTTGGCAATCAGAAATCAACAAATATATATTCAAAAGGATGTACTTTTCAGGGAAAACTCGTTTTGTATAGTTTGATCTGTTCTGTAGTCCTTAACCAATGACAAAGCTACCATCGCTGCACAGAAAAAGGAGTTTGAAATCTGGTCAGTGCTTACTCTACAATAGTGTTTGATAAACAGGTCAAAGCTTCCTCTATGACAGATTGTGGACATTCTCCGGTCAGTTTGTCACACTCTTCTGCAGGTGACCTTCCCTATCCCGGTGCACAATTCAGCAGTGCTGGCGGCGCAGAAACACCTTAATCAGCCTAATTTTCACATTGAAGTATTGCCAACAAACAAAACAGCTGATGGCAAATAATGTCTACTCATGCATTATCGTTTAAAAAATAGCCACTCAAAACAGAGGTCAAAACTTTCATTACCTACCTCAAGCTGAGGGTAATTTACCTGCTAATTAGGCCTTTGTTTTCGAGGTTCCAGTAGTATTAGGAACAAAAATGGTGATATATCACCAGGTTGATTAAATCAAAATTGTGTGGCTTGCTGCTGAGTGAAGCCAACATATTATGAAATGTCTGCGGTCAAAGTAGCTGGGCTCCAAATGAAAGCTGAGTTGACCAACATACCATGCTGACAAAAGTGTGATGATGTTGTGCGGACTGAGTTCTATGGTTGTGCACGCATCTGCAGATGGCATATAATTGTATAAAGTATCCCCTTTGGCTGCTAGAGGTGTACTGGTATGAGAAATAAGCGCAAACTCTGATTATTGGTATCTATTAAGCTTTATATTAGTTCCCATTGAATCTGCGAGGCAAGCATCTGATGAAAACCGTTCGACCACCTTGGTGAGGACCATCCGATACTGCATCTTTTATACCTGTTGCACATTTTACCAATAATTCATTTGCCAGTTCCATTTCATTGGCAAGTGCTCCATTAAAAACCAAGCCCAGATTCTGTACAGATCCAGGCCAATCAGGCTAAATACCTAAGGACAGTGATTGGTTTTTCGTTCTTACCATGTGGTACAGACACAAGCCGTATCAAGGTGTAAAGGTCGAAGAGAAGAGAAGAGAAATTATAATGAGGAAATATGATGAGGGGGCAGTGGTCATTTTGTGAATGTGGGGTGGGTTGAAAGTCATTGTCAGGATTTGCGATAGACACTTTTATTTTCAGCAGGGTTTAGAAAGTCCAGCAGATTACGTCAGGATTCAGTCAAATCTGTGGCCTATTTCATAATGGGACAATGGAACAGGTAACTGTACCTCAACTGCAACAATGTTGACATTATTCTAGAAGTCTTTAAAGTTCAAGTCATGCCTTTTCTCCTCAGGCTTCAGCTGTGGTTTATTGATGACTTAGGTGAACTAAAGGTAAACTTGTTAAAGGTGGTGATGAAGGATACTGGAGTTCACCAGACAGTTGTTGTCATCACCTCTTTTAAATGTCAAAACTCCAATCACCAGTTACTTCATCAAATAGGCAATTTTCAATTACACGTTGTTTCAACTATTTAAATGGACTGAAATAATCAGTCAGGCAAGGATCTCCAAATGGTGGGCGGTCACCAAAACGAGCTATTTTGAAACAAGATCTAGCTTTTTGAAACTCGATCCCTGATCTAGCTCACAGTGGTATTGCCATGGCATAGTCAAATCAAGGAGTTTCGTGGGGGTTGTTCCCGGAATTGGCAACAACTTGCCGATTGGGTATCCATGCTCGACTGTTAGTAGAGAGTTAATGCCTTTGTATATGAAGCATGGGTCGAGGTCTCCACTTGACATAGATGGAAAGCCTGATGAGCGCTATCATCCGATCGTTGATCGAAAAACACCAATATCAATTGAACAATCGTTCAAATAAGTACACATACAAATTGATAGATATCAATTTTTGATATTTCAGTGTCAACCTGTCAGGTGCTTTTTAGACTATTTGCATACTACATAATTCAATGGGTTACAGTGAAGTCTATTGATGAAAGCTGATTCGTTGACTTAAACTCCTAAATCAAAAATGTTTCGTAAGAACAAATTGTTCTATGCAAATTGTTGTCATCATTCAATTCTGCAAAAATAATTTGTTTATTTCCGTTAAAAGTCATCATAAACAATGCAGTCTATCATAGCTAAAGCACTGCACAAGATTATCTGCATTTGTACCACTCTGTATGCACGGGACTGAAAGCGTTAAGCATGAAGTCTGCCAGGCGTGCGCTGCATTAAAAGATTGCCTCTCTCGAGCACCTAATGAGTGGCTCCCCAGCGGTACAAGTCCTGAGAAAACAAACTCGCAGCTACTGTTATGCTAAACAGTAGCTTGCGCTCTTCTTCAGGCCGAGGCTGTCGTGCATGGATTAATGCAGGTGCACCATGGAACTTGTGACACCTATCACGTTGTTTTCTTAGGAGGTAAAAAATCGCTACAAAAAACTCTTGTGTCAAATCGGTGACAATATATCACCTTGACAGAATTCTGGTGTTGTTCTCTCCACAGTTTTTTTGTTGTGGCTGGCGTGTGCCATCCTTTTGTGTGTGGATATCTTCTGCTGATGTTAGTTTGTCCATGGTGAATCAGTCAATGCCACATGATTTGGAAGGAGATCAACTCAGTTAAGGGTTGACCATAGGTACTACCATTTTTGCTAGAACTTGATATCCTAAATTAGAATTCCTTCAAAATGAGGTGGAAGAGATCCATAAATTGCTAAGAATATAAGAAATCACTGCCTCTAGTCGTGTCCTTGAATATTTCTTCTGCATTTTTTCATAACGTTTGACGCAGTTGAACATTTGGCATCAGCTGTCATAACCATCTTTTTCCATGACATTCTTTTACGGGAAGCAAACTGTATAATTAGGCAATGTGGTCCCTTAGGGCATCAGCGTTGGAAGTAAATGCCAAAAAATACCATGAGAATTCTTGGCAGCAGCTTGTGTACAGTTCCATGGCCACACACAAATGTTGAATTTCCCCTTCCTCGTGTTTTGCCAAAGGGATTATTTTCTGCATATGTCAAGTTGTCGGCCTTTGATTTAGTTGTCAGTAACGTCTTCAATCTGATCTATTTGTGCTACGTGTATGTTCCCTTGCATTCTCCAAACATGCAGTGTTCCTCATACAGCACTCTTTCTTTGGAGATTCTGTGATTGAGCATGCTAATCAGTGATATATGGGCTAAATTACTCCACAGTTCAATAGATTGTGTTTCTTGAGAACATTGGATGACCATGTATTAGACAAACAAGATTCATGACAGCCATTTACTGAAACAGACAAATTTGTTGTTAAATATTGCAGTCTCAAGAAACTGTCCGTTTTAGAGGGTGTAGGAGTTGTAAATGCAGCAGTATCCTAAAGGGCTACGCAGTTCATGAGTATTTTATTTACTGGTGACTCAGGAAAATAGAAGTACAAAATGCGTAGTGCAGTTATTATGCATGCAAATTTGCTGAAAGTTGGTATTAATAGTATTTGTATATATGTCTACACAACTAATATTCAGTGTGTGATTAACACATTTAGAAACTTTCAAATTTGAATTCGATTTTCAAAGTTTTGAACAAATGAAGTAGACTATTAAAGGACTTATTCCATCAGAGTACTTTTCACATTGGTGACTGCTACCCTTAGTGTAAGGGTAAACTCTTATTTGGAAGGTAATTGTTTGGTAAATACTGTACCCAAAGAGGAAAATTGCATAAATCCTCCTAGAATACCTGTAGATAAAAACCCATTCAGTCTGGAAATACGGCATTTGATGACTGAAAATTGTTCATTTGAACAATCTAAAGAAGACCCACCATACTGTTCTTAAGTCAAGTGGCTTAGACCACACCTGTTTTGTCTAAAACTATTATCAAATGGCAGGAACTTGAAGCTGCAATCATGCTCAGCGTCATTTCGTTCATAAAATCACACAACTTCGAACACTTTTGTTTCTCACAAAACCACTTTTGCTAAGAGTTGGACTAACTATAGATGTTATTGCGATCTTTTTTTCGGTGTATTTCGATGTTTACTCTCCCTTATGGGATTCAGGTCTGCTCTGCGTTGGTTTGCGGATTCCTGGGAAAATGTGGCTGACATCTTCAAACTGTGATTACACTACCTGCGCCTCATTAAATTGGCCAGGTAGACGATTATACAGTTGTAGCACGGCATTGGCAAAAAACCTGGCACATACGAAAGAGCGCTGTTAGAAGTGGCTCGTAAAACTTGGAAAGCTCCGGACTGACTACCCTAGAGATTTCACATGCTGATCTGACATTCACTGCATCTAACCAATCGGGGGCCATACACCGTGGCTAAATTAGAGGGATGGATGGTTGAGGTGTTTTGTAGTAAACTTGGTATGCGTGTTGTAACTCTTATCAGTGGCTTATTGCTGCATTAGGCGGAAAGAGCGTATAGGTCAACATCCCCGATTTACCCCATGAATCGAAGGTGGCAGAGGTTAGTGTATCATAAAGGCACCTTGAGTTTATCAGCTGATTTCAGTTTCAGTGATTTGAACATTAGCCTTCGCAGAAAATTTGCAGACCTAGATAAATGAATGGAATCTGAGTTACTTTATAGAAGTGGGTGGTGTACGAAAACAGCGTTTGTCTCGACAAAAAATAGGGAAGGACAGTCAAAGCCCTGCAGCCCCTCAGAATGACCATGATCTTGGGTATTAATCTTGACTGCTTGCTTCCCCATGCAGAAGTTCTTGCATCTTAAATTTGACCATCTCAAGAAGGTGTGAAAATGTCTGAAAAAAATTGGAACGGTTGCCAATATTGGTTATGACTCCTGTACCCTGCGGCTCCTCTCATTGACCTTGCCCAGAGCGATAGCCTTGACCATACCCACCCAGCATGTTATTTCAACTGGACATGCAGGGTTTTTTGTATGCAGCAGCGACGACAGAGAACCAATGGCACCGCACAAGCTGCGTCGATCTGTAATCACAGAAAATAATGCCCCGCTGTTCATAATTTGATAAATCCTTAACGACTAAATCACTGCTGCTTTGCAAATAGAATGCAGTTCAATTGGTCACAGAAAATTAAGCAATTACACTGCGTTGAGAACGTCTTGTCCGCATTAGTTGGTGTTAATGATGTTACTGCTGGTAGCGGCATCAAGAAATGGCCAGTTTGCGTCACCAGGGTGCATGAGATCGGAGAATCGGATGAACTGGTGATATTTGGTTTTAGGTAGAGTATCTATTTCATCTTTCTATATATACTTCTGTCCATTACTAATTACTCCTTGTAGCTTATCAACTTCATTAATTTTGACTCACAAGGCCGGTAACAAGTTCATAATGTTCCTTTAACAAACTCTTCGATTTCCTGTTGGGAATTCAAACTTGCTTCGGTATGATTTCAATTGCCAAGTTGTCTCTTGTCATCTAAACAACAACTTTGCTCAATCTTGACGAAGAAGCCACACAGTAGCTCCAAGTTCTATCCGCCCAGCCACCCCTTTCTCTGACTTCTCATCTATTTTGCACAGGAGCACATTCTCGTGTCAGGTCTGTTGGGAGTTTGCTATCAGAATTGAAGTTTTGATCCACGGCAATTTAACTGTTATGCGGTGATTGCTTTGCCGTTTTTTTAGATCGTTTGATGTTCGACCTTCTAATTAGCTTTGAGATGAGTTGATCCCGGTGCTTGGGTGATCTATGAGGGGCAGGGTGGCGCAGTAGAAGACGGGGAGAGGGTTGGTCTCAAGGTTGATTGGGCGTGGGGTTGATTCCTAGACAGGTAAGCTCACTCCTGCTGAAGTGATCTATTATGGGCAGGGTGGTGCACTGGAAGAGGTTGGTCTCAAGGTCAATTGGGCATAAAAGTTATCTCTTTTCGGATTGTAGTTAGAGCCTTAACCTAGTTCAGAAATTAAAAACAAATGAGTCAAAACTTTAAAATTGAAGTCAAATAATACTTTGACGCCTCATCTGTTACTTCATGATCTATTTCTTCACAGGATGAAACTGGCCATTACTGGACAATTCCTCAAAACCTGCTCCAACCATACACAGATGAAGGTGAATCTTCGATGACCTCCATCAATGTGCTCATTTAAAATTCCACATTTGTAACATATGGACCCTACCCCTTCATTCATGAAATCTCACATGATTTACTGTTTCAATATGCCGGAATATCCCGTCCTGGTGAATGGTATACAGATTCAGGGATTTGTCTCAGTCCGCTCACTTTGAGGCCATTAATTAAGTCATTCGTTTAGCAATCATCTGGGGAGAATCAGTCAATCATAACCTCTGATCGTGGATGGACATTCCAAATATGAAACACCCCCCTCCTTGCATATTACAAAATATCTGTAACTAAACTCTCTTTTTGCAGGCAGAACGGAGGCTGTCTTTTGTCTCTAATAATTATATAGATGGCATTCAAAATACTAAAGAACACCAACCTTGCATTTTTTTAATTTTAACAAACTGGCTGCTATGAGGTTTGTCTTTGGGAAGAACTACCATAACCCTTTAAAGTCTGCATTGCGCGTCTTGAATTCTGATTAACCCTTTGCTTGAAATCCGTTTCAGAATGACATAACGGGTCTTAACGATCTGAGGTGTAATGCCTCATGTCGGTTGAGTCAGGTATGTATGCTTTTTGTCGGCACTGTGTGTTGTCACGTTAAGTTTCACGCACTGCCGCACCACGCGCTGCAGCGCTGCTTTGCACTTTTTGCTCGCGCTAGTATATTGTTATAGCTGTCAGTATTTGCACTTGTTTATCACTTTTGTCTAGCACTATTGTTGTTCAGGCATTTGCGTTCTGCGTTTTTGCGTTTTCTACACTACACTCGCACTATCACTATTTTGCTGTAACAATTCTAGGTTGTTCACACTCGATGTAATTTGAAGAATTTTTGCGATATGTTTTGACGCACATGAAAACTTTTTCTTTTACTTGCGCACAAGGTAGAAGAAAATGACTCAGACAAAAAGAGACAAAATCATTTGAAAGCTTTGAGTGAAAATTCTTAGAATCTTTTAATACAGAAGTAAACTGAATTAGTATGATATTGTTATAGAACAATCAAATAAAAGGAAAAAGATCTCGAAACTGCAGATCTTTATTGTTACTAATGGTCAATTATTTCTTAAAACAGTCCAGTTTTATCAGTAGCGTACACATGTAATTCAGCAATCGCACGTGTGAACAACCTAGTCATGGTGTTGTATCTGTCATCGCGCCTACACAGTTCATGTTATTTGTGTAACCAGTGCACACTGCAATCGGCAGAGATCCAATCAACGCCTACCCGAAGATGCGCTAACAAAGACGACCCCTAATGAAATTGGCGACCACAAATCAATGATCGTACAAACTAATAACAAGAGCCAATCAAACGGCAGCGATGATTTCCGTAATCTCGGCTGAACTGTCAAAATGGATGCCTGGATGCGCGTATTGTGCATCGGCGAAACTGTGTGATTGTTGCCATCTTCTGTCATGTCTGCGATGTGTCATTCAAGTTCACCAGGTCAGAATGACTGTGTAAATGTATATTGCATTCAGCAGTTAGACTGAGATGGACATGTTTAAGATCTTATTGAGTTAAATTTGATAGAAAAGTGATGAATTCTGAACTTGTCGTGTGCATTGTCTTTCTTTTCCAGTCTGTGTTTTGTTGAGAAGATAGTCTGTGGCTCAATTACATACAAAAATCAAACTCATTAAAAATTTCACACAACATGTAAGCATATACTTCCACAAAATAATACAAAAAAACCCACAAAATGCCCACACCCAGAATCTCCCACACCTGCAGCTACGCGACTGGCATGGTCGTAGGCGTCAAGCGCTGTCGCTTATTAATGTCGTTTTGTCTTCTCTCCTAGCAGTTTTAGCAGAAAAAGATGTTGACTTCTATGAAAAGATAGTCGAGCTGAAAACTCTAGTTGGAAATGCAGTGCAAAGTTCCCCCGAAAATATGAAATTGGATGTCCCTGTCTAAAGTTAAATGAGAAGGATTAAAATGAGATAAGATATGGGTAAATATGTGGACCTTTCCATATAGCTTTGTGAATTGATGTTAATCAAAATATCAAAGATGGCCAATTGTGAGATCAGTTTCAACCAGAATATCACAGCGACTAAAAAATTGACTTTTAGATATCTATTGCTTATATTTTAACCCGCCCGCCGCCGCGCTAATGATTATTTGACATTCAGCAAGCGCAGACGTCTTCTTTCTTTCAGTGTCTTTAGAGATGTTAGTTTCCTGCTCGTTTCGGTGATGGCGTCCTGTTACTGTTTTATATGCAACCTCATTTCCAAGGGTCGTTGCGGCTACAAAAAACAAAAACACCTTTTCACAGTTGAAAATTGTAACTTAATCAATATCTTAAAAAGTGTTTATTGAGAGTTTGGGGTATAAAAACGTACTTGTCTGTGTGAGACAAGGGTAAATATACTACCTTTCAAATCTGACTCTTGAATATGAGGTTTGTTTCATAGTCTGTAGTTTTCTTTCTATTTTACACTATATTTTAATTCAATCTTAACCTATTCTCTTTTACTTGGTGTTTTGGTGGTTTCTAGATTTCAGATTTTTATGTTTTGGGGAATAAATTGAAGGATACCAGTATTTTGCTCAACACAGACAAAATACTGGTAGCCCTGATTTATTTGTCATTGAAAGGATGATAAAGGTAAGGCAACATCTTTATCCCAAGAGAGTGATACCAGCAGAAGATTCTACCGAAATAGGCAAGTAGAAATCTAACTCTTGTTCCTCTCCAAGTCTTCGATGTATGTTTCTTTGTCATCTGTTCCGGTATTGTTTTGCGGTAGCTAGGGGGAAGTGCCGGAGTAGTGTCACCTGCTTCATAGACAGAGCTGCCATCTGACAGGGACTCTATTGCTCTGTCCCACGAACGGCATATACCCCTTTAAAACTGGTTAAATGTTAGGAAGGGTGTTGTTGTAATGATATCATATTTGGTGCATATGTGTTGGAGACTACTAATGGGAATGGATTAAACTTCAAATGTCTTATTACTTTCTATATATCAATTGGTTAGACTATGTAGTAAAATTCACTCTGATCAAGTTATTATGATATCAAACCAACTATATGTCGCTTTCCAGTTTGTAGATTCACATCACCCGGTGTAATTTCATTCCTTGACCCCTGGCGTGTGTTTATGACAAACACCACGAAAGCACAGTAATCATCCTGTCATGATATTGCAGGAACATCCTTTTTATTGTTGGCCTAATTCATCTAATTGTAGTTTTGTCAGGTGGCCGTTTGCTGTGCATGTAGTACTACTGTTTGTATAGCTAAAACGCAAACAATAGAACATAATTGCAGGCAATGATCATTTGAATTTTATACATGACATCCTTGTCTGTGTGAGACAAATGAAATATAGGCACATCATTGACATAGGCCTACAGATTTCCAAGAACTTCATCCAGCCCTGGAAATAAAACAAAGCGTTTTTTGTTATTGGTTGTATAGTAGCAGTGTTTGAGGTTGTAGGCATAGGTAACCAAAAGAAAAAACGAAAAAATCCACCAACAACTTATTTTTGAAAAAAGTGTTCAAACAGGTCTAAACATCATGATCCTATGTCAAATACAAGATAGGTATGCGAAAACGTATGCTTGAACAAGTATATATGATACGAAAGTTGTTGGTGTAGTAGTGGTACACTTGGCAAAGGGCCTTGGTGCTTTTAACCCCCAAAGAGCCGATGGAGAGACATGTTCTGCAAGCTATGAGTTGAAATAGGCTTGAATAATTTCAAATCCAAAAATTCTCTGAATTCTTAAACTTTTGCCAAGTTAAATGGCAAAAGTGTCGAAGAAGACTCAATATATCAAGACCTATTGACATGACCTTGGCCTATTTGTTGGTACCTCCTGTTTAACACTTTATAACAGTTCCATTTGCTATACTGATGACTGATTTTATTCGGGGGTATATCATACTATTTCTAAAATTCCTCGTATCGCTCAGGCAGTCTCACAAGGGTTAATATTTGAAGCATTGCTGGTTATTCTGTATTGTCATGTACATTGAATATTCCATTGTTTTAGTGCAAATTGTGATCAAATTATTTGTAATAATCGCCACCCATTTCAGCCATTACTCTATTTGTGCGTACTCTATTACCATGTCGACAACATTTTGCCCGCAACGCCAAATTGTTCCTTATCCAGGCCTAGAATATAAGTGCCTCATTTACTCATAATCAACTGCCATACTGACATATTTGAAAGTGAACCCTTTAACGAGAAATGTCAATACTTCGTGACTCATTTGGAGAATGTGCTGTTTTATCAAAAACTGTTTATCATGGAGAAATGCCAGCATCAAACTGGTGTAGAATACTCATATCATGAACTTATTTGCATCAAACTGCTGTAGAATACTCAAATTATGAGAACTTAGTTGATGAAGCACCCCGCAGACAGTTGATTTCTCTCACTGACAGCATCCTGCAATAATTATCGCTGCTCTGAGCAATAAGATGCTTGCCCACTTGCCTGTGGGTATCTAGCCATGCTAGGTTAAACTGCACCTCCTTTCTCATTCCACAAAATGACGCTATGAAGAATGAGAGATTGTGACCCACGTGTCCTCAACGCGAAAACTTAACCAGAATCGATGTGTTATTATTGATGTGTTTCAATTACTATCGCCAATGCACTGTCACAAGTTTCGCCGTAACTATAACTGGTTTCTTAATACATCGCGCCCATGATCTGTACAGGAGTTACGGTTCTAGCTATGTTGAGGTGGATTTATCTGTCATTCATAAATCTCCTACAAATCGCTGCGGCAATATTCGATGTAAGATTTTGACGATTTCCAAGAACACCGTTTTACACAAATTTGTATTCTAATATTGATCAAAACAAAGTATAATTAGCTATTCCATCAATATTTTCATGAAACTATTTGACCACAAGTGGTATTCAAGAAACTATAATTGTGGAGAAAACCAATAATTTGCGAAACTTTACTGATGATCGTTCATCTGGAGAAGCTTGGACATCGTATCAGATAACAATACATTGGGTTTAAGTAGACTGGGAGTAGTCCGGGTACAAACTTCTTGATGTGGAGCCCACTCCAGGATGTCAGCTGAAATATTAATTGACTCAAAGTGGATGCTCAGAGGAGAGTTTTGAGATTTGGATCGTACAGAGTCCGGCCCATGATCGAGTTGACCTGATGTAGCCTTGTCACCCTTTCCCTGTTGCGAAGCAGGGCGGCTGGGTCTGACTGGTAGAGAGAAATTACTCGGGCCATTTGACCTGAGATTGGACTATGATCAGTACATCAAGGATCCTCACCTGGCCATCACTCAACCTTGATTTGGAGTAGTTGAGCCAAATATATTTCAGTTGTCTGAGTGAACATGCAAGCTCTTCAGGGAGAAGTGGTGCAGTTTTCGTGGAAGACGCACACAGTCAAGTGAACATTACATCCATGCTCAAGTTTGTTATTAGTATCAACCTTGCATCAGGCTTCGTTGAGTATATAACTTGCACACCCATTTGATATTGAAGTTGAAGTTTACATATACATTTACACACAACCTATAGAAATATATTAGAATTGTTGAGATGCGTCTCAAGGTTGAGTTGTTGATGATGACACTATCATCATAATGTTCAAATGCCATCATGTCAGTCAACGTAAATTGATTGTTTGGGCTGGTCTAGAATATATTTGCACCAAGAACACCTTGAGTACTAATTTGGTTCTAAGGGAGGGATGCTAGTGGATGCAGTTAAAACTTTGGGGGAAGGGAAGAGTTTGAAATGGCTGTTCAAATCAATTTCAAATTATAGTTCTGTCAGATTCCAATATGCCATTGCAGCCTCAATATATGAGAATTTCAAGATGCTGGCATCATTGTTGGCACTAAACTGTCAATCATAATGACACATATGACCTTGAATCGCATATATGCAGCCAAATTGCACAGTGCCATGACAGATCAAGTCCCGTGGATCAAGTGAAGATATCTGCACCGAGATGTCTCATCAGAAGATATTTTTGATGGTCAGATTGGCATGTTATGCATGCTACATGTAGGAAACAGCATACTGTACTCTTCATGTGAATAATGTTGTCATATCAAAACTATTAAATTCCAATGCACTTGAAATAAAATAACCAATTCAATCGATGTTACAGTGATCTAAACAAGTTGATGTATGGCATGTACAGTTGCATCTGTTATTTGATAAATGAAACAGTAATCGATGGATTTTGTCAGCAAATGTGTGATCACGTCCGATTAAAATGTACCAATGTCACTCTTAATTGGCAGAATGTTGCATCATTAGTGACTGAGGCGGTTTGTGTCATTTTGACATAAAATACAACCATTTGCTAATGATGATATCCAATAGGGATTTCGTCGATCAGTCCTGGTCGGAGGAGGAGGGGGGTCGAAGTTTAGCTAATGGAATCAGACTCCAAAGGTGCAGGTGATACCTGATGTTCACTTGACGCTCGCAAAAATTGCCTGTTTATACACTGTCACAGTATCTAAGAGTTTAAGCATATTTCATGCTATTTGGAATTGTCTACTTGGTATTCTCTGTAAGTTGTTGATGTTTCCTCCGTATTTGACCTCGCCATTTCTTCGATCTCTTGTAACATTAATGATTTTGATCAATCAGCGTACACTCCACTCGGAGAACGTGACACTCTGCCAGTCTACCGATCGAAAAAAACAATGTGATGAATGAAACTGCCTCAGCTGAGGCGTGTGATGCTGGTCAAAGATGAACCTCTCGTACCTTATGGTCATGCAGAAGTAAGGGGGGTTGAAGTGGGCTGCAGGAGAAATAGCACAATGTCACTGCGCATATGACAGCAATGTCTAATTTTAGACCTTGTCAGGGTCATGCAGAACTCTTAAATTAATGACACTTCAGCTTAACAAAATAAAAGTGACTGCTGGTGTAACTCACACTCATTCCTAAATGGGTCATAATGTGATGCACACTTTAAAAATGATTCACTATAGTTCTAGCTCCCCAGCGAACCCTGGACAGGTTAAACCTTAACCGCCATCAGGCGCCACTGGGCTTAGAATGCCATACGCAGCCTTCAGACTCTCACACCGCGTTCTGGTGATTTAAGAATCAAGAATACGGGACATTCTAATTGATGATTATCCCGGTGGTCGCAATTTAACGATGCTGATTTCTCGTAACAGGGAGTATAATAAAGACGCAATTATCCAACAATTGATCGTGCCCTGGGCGATCGCTTCTGAGAACATTCCACTTCACTTATGACAGGTCACTGAATGAACGCTTTCTAATTAAAATTTCTTCACCCCTCGGGGTAAAGTGCTAGTGGTTTATGGCAGCAAGATGTTTGCTATGCATGAAATTATCAGAACTCTAGGCAAAAAGTTGTAAGGACTCTAAGTATAACGTTGTAAGAACTGACACTCTCTTTAAAAAGCCATCGATGAGGTCTTTTCATGGTACCATGTTAGAAGATGCTAAACTTTTTATGGGGGTTATATGAAACTGGCCTGATTTTTCAATACGAAAGGAAATGGTGAGAAACAATAGAACATTCCTTTGCTCATAATCTTATATGATAGGAATCAGGGGGATGTGAATCACTTGCTGGAATGTCGTTAAGCAAGTTCATGATTAACCTCGTAATTAATTAATCAATATGCCAACCAAGTGGACATAATCAGGTGATTTATTGTGTTGTTCTGAGGAGGTCTTCAGATCGGCTGGAGAAGGAGACTTTGCAATAATATCGAACGAATCAAATTGTAATCAGATCAACGTAGTTTGTCAGAAAACGTTGTTTACTATTCAAAAGTGCGTTCAGTACCGCCATAGAAATCAGTTGATGATTTCATCGATATCTTTGTTAACATGTAATTTGTGCATCCTTAAGTGCTGCAAAAGTTGGCCGGGTTCCAATTTACAAACAAGTTGTCAGAAAAAGCGCTTGCATCTTGTTGTAGTAAAAATAACCTTGGTAACCAGTCACATGACTAGTTTCTTGAGATGTTGGCACAGAATCAAATGTGGAAGAAGTGCTGCTTAAGTTGGCAGCTTCCATGTACGTACTAAGTGGGGGAATTTATTGATGTTTTTATTGAATTTTGATATGGTGATAATATGTGATAGTTTCCAGGGATAGTATTAGTAGTATTCTTATAGTACTCAAGTGTGAGTTGCATTTTCTCTGCTCCAGGTGATGTCCTCACTGGGGTTAAGAGGAGAGGAGAATGGCTGCGTGTAGTGGGACTCCTGCACCAAGATGTCATGGGTTTGAATCCTTTCTGAGGTACTTAGTTGTTGCCAACTACTTCCATCAGTTATCGCAACCATATTCATATCCTTGCCTAAGATTTTTCATCATGAACATCATCAAAATAACCATCCAATAAAAAATCAATGAAGACGGGACTAATTACTCTGAAATCAATACATGTTAGGCTTCTTTATCTAAAGAGTTCATAAGATCATGCGTAGTTGCAACAAAATTAAAATGTGTGCATTGATCATGATTCAGGGATGATAAAGTAGAATTTGAAAGCTTCAGGTTTTACTGGCGCGATGTACAAATTCTGACAGTTTTTGCAGTTGGATTGAGACTTGTTTGAATACTATTTACTTAATATCAAATGCAGCAAGTTATATTTTAAGAGCCAATGTCTTGTGAGTAACATTAATTGCCACTTAAAAGTTTCCATTTCATCTGCAGTTGTCAGACCAGAAAGTGTGAAACTAATTTTCAGTTTTAATCTCGTGAATTTTTCAAGCTGAAACCCTTTAGTTATGAAGATTAGTCGAGCCCTTTTAAAGTTTTACAGCATTGAAATTATTCATAATTTGAGAATAGAATGTTTTGACAAGTACTTAAAATGACTATGAAACCAACCGAAGGGAAATTTGTGACCTTTCTGACCCCCCTTGGGAGCCTTTGCCCTTTGCTTCTTCCATGAACTGGTACCCAAGAGAGTCTCTGTCCATTAAGGAATTGAAATTAACCCAGAAATTATGCAAATGTTAGAGGGTGTTAGGGTTTTTATCTTCATCATTTGTTGGGGTTGAAATTGCCGGATTATACTCTACATCCCAATTCATCCCCTTCAGATGGACCATGCATGTTTTAAAAGGAATCTCCAAAAATGTCTTCGAGGCAAATTTTCCCGAGGAAGAGTTTACACTTCATTCTATTATAGAAGAGGCATCTTCAAGAGGTTTGGCAACAGTAAGTGCTAATTTGTATAACTTTTTTTATGGGACATTTGTAAATTATCAAACATATCTGGATCATATAGCTCTAAGCTCCCTAAATATGATATAATACCCCTCAGCATTGAGGGGCCAAGATGTCTGCAGACATTCTCATCTCTGCCAGAGACATCTGGATTTAGAATTTTAATCTCAAATTGGGTATTATGAGATCGATAGACTGAATTAATGTTACACCCGTGATCGGTAGAGTGGTGCGGAGATAATTCATTCAGAGAACACAGATAAGGCCAGTGAAATTAAAATTCTATTTCACATCAAAATCTGCAATTTCTGACATGCTTTCAAGTTTGTTGTTTTTAAAAGGGGATACAAAATGAAGGAATAGTTTTGTCTCTGTAAAAAGCCAAGATACGGTAAGCCCAGACAAATATGTGTGCCTTTTATCAAAGAACATCTTTACAAAGAAGCTGGGAGGCAAAGGACACATTTGAACGACCCCATTCAAATTGTGTGGTTCCTTGGGTTGCACTCTCTCCCATTGCCACTACCGTAGAAAAATGTGACAGTGGTTATTTATGAGTAAGTAGTGTGGCAACTGGCCTTGGAAAGGGCATGTCAAAAGTGATTTGCAGAGACCCTTGACACTCAGCGCATTGATAAAGAAAGTGGCAGTTGCTTATCAGGCAGTTGGGTCAGTGGTGGAATCAGAAGCAAAATGGCAATTTTTAACCAAAGGTGGATTTTTTACTCATAGAGTTGATTGGGACTTCACTTTAACTTTGGACCCAATTTCTTCTGGCGTGCTATTTAGAGATACTTTATAAACTTGTCAATCAGACATATTATGGTCCTCATGGTAAAAGGTCGAATTAATCAGTCTTTTCCTGAGATACTGCAATGGCCAGTATGTCATTAGTTGAAACAGGTCACTGCACTATGCAGTGGGACGAAACAGATAATGACTTGAAAGGTCATCTAGATTATGCAGAACATCATAAACATAACTGCAACCCTGGCAGTTAATCTGCAAAGTTAGCTTAGAGATAGCATTTCACCCAATATGAAAAACATTGAAAATAACAGTTTTTTGCAAGGCTTTTCTCTAATCATTCTCTGAGCTACCAATTGCTGCTTATACGATCCTAATACTCAAGTGCCAATGTTGTGTTCTCTTGAGGCTACCAATCGTTATTGAAAAAAAATCAAAATGAAATTCCATAATGCAAATGTTCTGAACTATGGCTACAAAACGTTGTGGGATTATCTCTTCCCATGCTGTCAGTCTCACTGTGTTGTAATTTTGATTGAGTTCGAAAGGATTTTTGTTCCAATTGTGATGAACAACTGCCTTGTCTTCTGAAATGTTGAGGTACACATTTTTGGTTTGTTTTATGAAAAAAAGTAATCAGTAGGCCAAATTGCAAACAAGAACTACTGTATGTCATGATATGTAACTCCTGCAACTTTATGCCAAACTACCCTCTCCTCTACTGCTGAATAACCCCGTGGCATTCAATCTCTAATTTGTAACGCAAAGATAAAAAGCAAATCACCGATTCACAAAAGTGACATTGAGTGTTAGCTCATCGCTCTTCAATTTTAGTTCAATTTGTTCACTTCGACTCGCAACACCTTAATTAGAGAGAAGGTGAGGAGGGAAGGTGTGATCGGCATTGGAATCAAGCTGGAACACTTGATTTAGGAAACAAGCAGGATGCTCTATCTCTTGCTCTGCTGGATTCCAGTTAGAGAAGACAAGGTGCTCTATCTCCTGCTCTACTGGATTCCAGTTAGAGAAGGCAAGGTGCTCTATCTCTTGCTCTGCTGGATTCCAGTTAGAGAAGGCAAGGTGCTCTATCTCTTGCTCTGCTGGATTCCAGTTAGAGAAGACAAGGTGCTCTATCTCCTGCTCTACTGGATTCCAGTTAGAGAAGGCAAGGTGCTCTATCTCTTGCTCTGCTGGATTCCAGTTAGAGAAGACAAGGTGCTCTATCTCCTGCTCTACTGGATTCCAGTTAGAGAAGGCAAGGTGCTCTATCTCTTGCTCTGCTGGATTCCAGTTAGAGAAGACAAGGTGCTCTATCTCCTGCTCTACTGGATTCCAGTTAGAGAAGGCAAGGTGCTCTATCTCTTGCTCTGCTGGATTCCAGTTAGAGAAGACAAGGTGCTCTATCTCCTGCTCTGCTGGATTCCAGTTAGAGAAGACAAGGTGCTCTATCTCCTGCTCTACTGGATTCCAGTTAGAGAAGGCAAGGTGCTCTATCTCTTGCTCTGCTGGATTCCAGTTAGAGAAGACAAGGTGCTCTATCTCCTGCTCTACTGGATTCCAGTTAGAGAAGACAAGGTGCTCTATCTCCTGCTCTGCTGGATTCCAGTTAGAGAAGACAAGGTGCTCTATCTCCTGCTCTACTGGATTCCAGTTAGAGAAGACAAGGTGCTCTATCTCCTGCTCTGCTGGATTCCAGTTAGAGAAGACAAGGTGCTCTATCTCCTGCTCTACTGGATTCCAGTTAGAGAAGACAAGGTGCTCTATCTCTTGCTCTGCTGGATTCCAGTTAGAGAAGACAAGGTGCTCTATCTCTTGCTCTGCTGGATTCCAGTTAGAGAAGACAAGGTGCTCTATCTCCTGCTCTGCTGGATTCCAGTTAGAGAAGACAAGGTGCTCTATCTCCTGCTCTACTGGATTCCAGTTAGAGAAGACAAGGTGCTCTATCTCTTGCTCTGCTGGATTCCAGTTAGAGTTTGGCTTTAAAAAGAAGGCTGGGTTTCTGCAGTGTAGTATCTTCTGTCAACAACAACAATGCCAATAATATTGCTGATGACTTGTCAGACAAATGAAGTTAGCAGTCAGTTTCTTGTAGAAATATTGTACATTCGTATTGGGATCATGAACTGCATCCTGCATCAAGGAGCTTAATTAGAAAAGCGCTGTCATCTTCCACTTGGCCAATCAAGTTCCATTGCTGCTAATAAGTCGTGTACATCAGGGGGTTTGCAGATGACGGCTTGGAAATTGCTCACCATCTCCTTAAAGATCAGTCTGAAGAAAATATGCATACTATAGTACAGTGCATTGTATAGCGTAAAACTTCTCAAAACAAATTAGGGGTATTACAAAACTTCTTTTAAATTATTCCAATCAGAACTATGTTTCTTCACATCTTGAAAATTAAACAAAGTCGGATTGCAACAAAATTTCATGTGATTGTATATCTATGTACTCTCTACAACATCCTTGATTTTCAGTCAAATCCATCGACCATTAATTGATATCAATACTTCACTTTAGCATCATGTATCTATCATTACCTTCCAAAATTTTCAGCATCTTAGCGTCGCTCGTGTTTGCCCTGAAAATCCATCCAAAAATGACACAAAATTATATATTGTAACAATTGATATCGAGACATATCAGAACCAATAAAACACTGCCAATGTAGTTGTTGATGTCGTATAGACGCTGCATGCAAAAATCAGCTCAAAATTCTAAACGCTTCATGGTTTTTCAAATATTGGCAAAATTCTCCCATTTAACTCAAAAACGGGCCTTGGATCCAGGGCCCATATGACTGACCACCCATGAGCATGAATGTATAGGACAGAAAAGCCTGTAAGACCTGGGTACAAGGTATTTTTAAAGTGGTCTGCATCCGCAAACTGTGCGTGATATAACACTGAAAATGCGGGATATTGATGATAGATATATAATCTGATAGATGTTAAAGTGAAATGTTTATATCAATGCTGGTTTGGCAGTAATTCTTCAAAATATCATGAAAACGATATTCCCTCTCAATCAACTAGACTTTGATGTTTTAACCCCAAATCTTGGTTCAGTACTCAGACTGACATTGTCTTCCATGTCATCAAGACAATTTTCAAAAAATGTTGATATTTTGAGATCCTTTGCGTTTTTTTACCTACTTTTCAAGGTCACAAGGTCAAGGTCATCCAGGGGCACTGCCGTTAGACAACAGTGGCACGTTTTGTAACCGCTGAAGCTATTGAACTCTAACTTGGTACACATGTACCCCTGGGTGATCGCTACTCAGAGGCCAAATTGCGGTCTCATTGGTGGTCATCTTGAAAATTAAACAACGCCCTATTACTCCGACACTTATGATCGGATTGTAACCAAACTTAATGTGATATTGTATCTGTGTACTCCTATCAATATCCCTAATTTTCAGTCAAATCCAATGACAAATATGGCCGCCAGGCCGCCATCTTGGAAATCCAAGGAAGTCCTATTACTCCTAAACTGTTGAACAGATATCAACCAATTTCCATGTGACAAGTACACTCTTCAATAACCCTGAAATTCAGTCAACTTTATAACCAAAATGCTATACTTAGATGGTACTGGTAATTTTCTTTCTAATATTATTAATGGAATCAAAGCTGGTGAAACTAGCCAGAAACTGTTCTCCCCGTATCCACTGCAAATGACATGCATTACATTACCAAAGGTGAGCATATGGTCCTTGGACCATTTCATTGAACTTATTCATGAAATCTGTGAAAATAAAATGTGTGATAATTTTGCGGTTTACAGCACTGGTATGCATGTAGCCAGCGTTCACCACCCGATTCGGTCGTTCTTCCATCAAGGTTTTGGATGTTTACCACACCGCTTCACGGAAGCCCTGAGCCATGCTCCATCTCAAATGAAAGATGCGATGCATTAGCATATTTTCACCTTGCATAATGTCAGATTGGTATGTCTTCAAGTAGCGCATGCAACTTTGGGCGCCGGTGAAAACTTGTGCAGGCATGGTAGGAATTTACACCAGATATTTTGAGGTCTCTATATAGGTTGTCTTTTATTCTGCAACATCACATAGATTGTGTCACCAAAAGGAACATCCATGTCTACAGCCCTTTCCAATTTTCTGCTTATCCTGCAAAGTTGGAATGAAATGGATTTGGTTGGGTGTTTTCATTGGTGGTGCTGAAGTCCTTTGCATTGTCAAACAATTCAGCTTATTCTTTTGGATAGAAAACATTCAGTTCTCTTATTTGCCATAAAAGAAAGGTTGTGCTGTTGACCTTGAGCTGATGACTGACAGTTGACCTTAGATTCATGGTGACCTTGGGATGGGCAGTGTCGGGATCGTCTTTTCTGCAGTCTCTAATTTCTCCATTAAAGAACTTCTATCAAGTACATTCCACTATTAGTAAGCCACTATTTTGTATCGTCATAGACATTTCAAGTGGCCTTGGAAGGGTCGTAATTATTCTCATTGAGGTTTCTGAGTTCATGAAAGGAAGGAAAGTGAGGATGGCCATGATCAAAGACCAAAGCTTAGTGGAGAAAATGGATATATAGATGGCTGAGGTTATGCAATTCCTTCACTCTTAGATATCAAACGTATAGGGGCTTTTGGCCAACAAAAAGCACATGAGAGGTTTTTTGGTGAAATGAAAAATATCTAAAGGGCTGCGAATATGGGTTGGCTAAAAAGTGTGCACTCTGACTTCAGCTGCTGTGTCCCTCAAGAATTAGCACTCTCATTTGATGCCTTTGTTTATATCATGTTCACTATGTCAACTTATATTACGAAGCAGAATTGCAACGTTTGTAAAACGTCACAAATATGTATCAACTTGGAATGTACAGGTATTTGATACCAAAGTAAAAAAACAACATGATGCAAAAAGTTAGAAGATATCAGCTTTGAATATAATTGTTGTTCTTCTAATATTCCTTTGTTCTTCGTTTAGTTTAGACTAAGTTGACACGAAATAAGTGTGTATATGAATACATGTTTCATGAACACGCAGGACTGTTTTCAGGCATTCGTGGTTGAAACAGGCTGTGGAAATGCACGGTTTTGGACAGCTGTTTCAGGTGAGCCTCTCTGCCTCAAGAAAATTGTTATTGTACATCTTTGCTGTCAGAAAGCTGGTCCTATTGTCTGTTTAGATCAGCTGTATGCTGGGGCTATTGATATATTGCCTTCAATGCTCCAAGGTCAGATTTCTCCTTACTTATGTTAAGATAACATCATTTTGCATCATTTAGATTTTTTGTGAAGTTGGCCATTTGTATTTCCAGCTTTCTATATTTGTTATACGCTTATTTCTAAAAATACAGAACATTTGTAATAGCAGATAGTTTGCGTCTAATACTCGCTAGAGTCAAGGGTAAAATAAGTCATATTAGCCTTACAGGAATGTATTACTATATACAATAGTCTTGGTTTAGGAAAAATCTTGTCAGGATATTTTGCTAATACACAAGTAGTGCATGTACAACACTGCCAAGACCTAGTACAAGTTAAGCAAAGAGGTTCCACTTTGTGAAGACCTTTGGTACAAGTTAAGACCAAAACGTTCCATAAATCATGAAAAGAATTAAGTTCCTGCTGCAGAACCCACTTGAGCTGTGGTTGCAATGTCCACAGATCATTAACAACCCTGTACATGTATGTATTTATCTTAACACTGATCTCCCTTTTTCTCCAAGTACGAGATATGAGTATGAGATGTTTCTCTCCACTACTAGCATTCCGAGGTGCCGCGTTACACCAAGAGTCATACTCAAGGTTTCACTCTTGTAAATATTGTCTTGTATTCCTATGATTGGACTTGCCTCGTTACTGCAATTCTAGGGCCATTGAGGCATATAGGTCTTAATTGCTTGCTACGTGGGTATATTAGGCTAAATGGCTGCATAAAATGCAGGTCCAGCCTGCTCTGATGAGTTAATAATTAATTAAAATCTCCTTGTACCATAATGCTGTCTAGCAATGAATTTTGCTTCAATGACCATGGAATCTGACCTTGACCTTGGCATCTGTTATGAAGCAGCTGACGAACCAACCTTGACCCCTGGCTGAGGATTTTGGAACATAGGAATCCTGTTCTGGTTATCAATGATCTATTCTCTTGTGGATTATCATATGGATACATGTATTTCTCTACAGAGGCATTGAAAATAATTGCAAATCAAGACTTTTCATTGGCGTTGTGCTCTGCCTCTGGCATGTAGTGCATGCAAGGATGCAGGAAAATTAATTGCTTATGAAATAACCTTGAACCTAAGTTGATCAAATCAAATTTTCAATTGGTTTTAAAAAACTGGGGGAGCTTTAATCTACTTATGCCGTTACTTTTTCATTCCCTTTGAATGAAGCATCTTCTGTGATCAGATTGCTGCAAGCCTTGCTCGATGCTGGTCATTAACTCACAATTTAATGCCCTTGTCTTTACAAATACCGATTCGAGCATTTGAAGTTGAGCAGTGAAACGTGATGATTGCTGGCCGACTTGAGGATTTGAGGGTTTCTTGTGCGTGCTCAAGAGCCCAGCATATTCTTGGCTTAAAAACTGCAATTTCTGGTGCAGTTATTATTGGTTTGGCTGTGATGTGGCAAAGCAGTTAGAAGGATAGAGGAAGTCATTGGTGGAGTAACAGAAAGGTCATTGGTAGAGCAGGGGCATGATAGAGTAACTGGAAGGTCAAGGTCATTGGTAGAGCCTATCCATGGTAGAGTAACTAGAAGGTCAAGGTCATTGGTAGAGCATATCTATGGTAGAGTAACTGGAAAGTCAAGGTCATTGGAAGAGCATATATGGTAGAGTACCTGGAAGGTCAAGGTCATTAAGAATGTAGCAAGAACAACCAATTCTTTCGAGCTGCTACTGGAGGTTATAATTCTGTGTGTTATTCACTCCATGCTTTAGTCATATTAAATTGTCACCAAACAGCTTATAACGTGATGCCGTTTTCTAATTATTCGATATAATTAACCCCCATTATCCAGGGTAGAGGTCGCCCTACTGCATACATGAGACAAATTGGCTTGTTTGCGGTTAGGCGCGTGCAGCTTATAGGCCCGCTGTATGATAGGAATATCAATTTATGGTTAACCTATTGAGGGCAGGTGACCGCAAGAAGCATTTATCTGTTTTTTTTAAATTTCTTGTTGCTGGGTTGATAAAATGTTGACGTAACAAGAGAACTATGGACGATTGCACGAGTTCTTTTGAAGCCATGCAAAATATATACATAAACTTGGAGTTATCTTGTTCTCTGAAGGTTGTGGCATGTGCACTTTATATATGAAGAAGTGATGGCAAGATTGACGGAGGGTGCTCCATGAAAAGTACTTGGTAACTGTTAGAAATGTCTAGTTGCTCTCAGAGATGGCTAGTGCCTCTTATAGTGGAAGATGCAATTGTAGATTAACTTGTGTCAGTAATGACTTTGAAGTCAAAGGTGAAAGCAATAAAAGAATCAATCTTATGTTGTACAGTACTTGTAGCTCTTGGATTCTTGACTTTTGCATTCTCAGAATCTTTACAGGTTATGTAAACTGTTACAAACCGCTGCACAGTCTAGTTTGCGCATGTATAAGTGGATTCGAAGTCATTAAAAGAGTATGCTCTCTTGCCATTGCTAGTCTCTGATTCTTGATTCCAGCCACTGTCCACAACCAGGGTCAAACAATTTACAGAAATAAAAAATCTCCGAAGTCTGACAAAGAAGTGATGAGTTGGGGATGATTCATTCCCAGCATGCACCATCGCCACGGTGATCTCTGATATCCCCGCCCAGCTGGTAGCGCCGGAGGTTCAATTTCTGTACCACAGTGCAAAATGCACTGCCGTTGCTGTGTAGCAAACGGAATGGAGAAACTTTTCCTGATTAGCAATTGAAACATTTTGCCGATAGGACGTACTAAATATTCTAAGTGTGTCTTTCTTCAAGATGGATACCATGCCCAGAGACAAGAGTCACTCACATGGTGCCGAGCAACAAAACGGTAACAAGAAGAAAAACACAGAAGAAAAAGAAGGCTGCAGCTGGCTACTGCATCCCCCCCAGCTATCATAAAAAAAATGCAGGTCGGGTAAAAGTGTCGAATGCAGTGGTAACCTCCCCTAAACCCCAAGAGCCTGTTACCAGCCCAATATGATGACCATGAATGCAGTTCAAGTTTAATTCAATGGTTTTATACTCCTGAGTTGCGAGCCTTCTTTCTCTTGCAACTTGTGGAAAGCACTAATTAACCGCTAAGAGAACAGTACTATAACATTATTTTCAGGAACCGACTGACCATGTATTTACGACCACCTCCCTGGCTCCGTACCAACTGCTCCAACAGCTTTATCAGCCCCCATAGCTTTGTTCTTCCATCGTCAGCTGTTCGCTTCTATTGCATCTTTATTTCCTGATGGTGCCATGTGCGTGGAACTTTGCCATTACTTTAAAGATGAGAAAATATGTTGCTATATAGCGATGCTATATATTTATCATCAGCAAATTTTTGCAAAAACGCCTTTCCTGATGAAAAATCAGATGGTATGGCTCGTTGCTGATCAGCTACATCGGCAGTTTTTTTTGCAGCAAAAGGGTCATCATTATCAAGGAAAAAATTGTTGCTGATTAAAATGTCATACAAGGATTTATGGGCAGCATTCAGTCTAATATCTGCCATCAGACTTTGATGGATGCAAATATGAAGGGAAAACAGCTTTGGTCATTTCCTGCAGAAGCGGTGTATCTTGCGGAGAGAAAAAAAGTCTTATTTCCTGTTTGTATTCTAAAGAGCAGAGGTTAGAACTGCAATTGACAACATTCATTAGGAAAAAGAAATGTGTTCACCTAGGTATTTACCTTCGGTTTTTGGTGAAGTGCGTAGTAGTGTGGAAGGAAAAAATGGCTAAATGTATTTCGAATTCTAACTACTAGGTGCCAGTTATATTGTCTAATCCCACCTAATCCAATGTTTTTCTCATCTCTTGAGTTTGTTGAATTAAAGCATGTGATTGGTTGAGAAAACACTGAATTAGTTTCCTGAATGAGATGGACTGTTTTGTATTCTAACTTTTTAGGAAGTTGAATTGAAAGACAGCTTGAGCGAATTGCAAAAGTAAGGAAAATTTTGAGCATATTTGAATATTCTTCAGTTGAACTAAAGTGCAAATCAAACTTAAATTTCCACTATTCATTTGAAAATTTCACAGTCTCTGATTCCAATTTGTTCTGAATACGCAATAATTTTTTTTCAGTTTCAATGAAAAATGGTGGAATAGATTGTCATTTTAAAGACAAATGTGCTGCACGACTCTCTGGTGAAGATAATTGCGCATTAGAAATTGATACGTTTCAATCAATCTCTGCTAAGATTGTGAAATGATTATGGTGATGTATGGGTTCGCGAAGTGACTTTCTCCACGTTTCAATTCAGTCACTTATGCCGTTTAACTGAGTGACATGTAATGGAATAAAGAATGGCTCTTCCTGCCGTTTCTTGTTCAATGTAAGATGGACTTGCCATAGGGAGAAGAAGCCGAGCTTGAAGATTTGACGATTTTGAAACCAAGATTTTTTCAATTGTTGTTTTAGCTTAATGCTGGATGTGAAGACACTATAGCTCTGCATATTTTATTACAGTTGATGAGAAACCATTCTTGAACATCCTCCCACACCTGGCCTTTGTGTCGCTCCTTAAATTGATACAATCTTTGTGCGAGGTGAGGCGAGTGTATTTTGGGAACAACCCAAATGCTTCCTGTTGAAGTACGTTCTGGAACCATTTCAACTTCTAGGGGCTTCATTTTCACCTTTCTTCATGAAATGTAATTTGTGGAATGTGGGTCATTGTGATATTAAAAATATTAAATAGCAAGCACGATAATCAAACTTCTAATGGTTTTCTTGGCAAAGAACACTTTTCTTTTGTCCTTCGCAAATTCCTTGCACAAATTATTTCTATTAACGCTGAAGTTGATGCAAATAAGGAAATGAATCTCCTGTTGACCTCGTGCTAAGTTGACGGAGAGTTTCGAATGTTAAATGTACAAGACTTCTACGAAATGAAAGCATGGGATGAAATTCAATATTTTGATCAAATTCTTTGTCATTTGTATGACAAGGTCAGCTATATTGATTTGACTGGATTCAAGCAATAGCTTGAGTTAATGAGCCAATCAGGCCCCCAGACAACCCCAGCTTGTTACTCACTGCAAATATTAACATGATGAGCTGTTATCAGTAAAACGAAACAGGCTTGTAATGGTCTATGAAATGAGACCAGCAAAATTTAAGTCTGTTATGCATTATTGTTGCCTGTATGATAGATGCAACCACTGGCTAAAAAAATTTAAAATGCCAAAACCTCATAGTCATATTTCATATCTCATTGCCATCTATCAGAACATCAAGATGATCAATAACATTGATGATAGATACAAATTGATATTTTCAAGAGTTTACCTAACCTTTGAAATGGTCAATGAAAAAGTAATTAGTCTGAAATTGAAAATTCCCCAATGATGTGTTAGTGATGTAAACAGCTGGGGATGGTCCATCCTACTATTATCTGCGGACAGGAATGATATATTTCAGAATAAACTCTCTGCAGTGTAGATCAGTGCTCTGTACAGAAATATGTGCTGAACATGAACATCACTCTGACGTTACTAAAAAACGTAACGGCGGTATTGTGCTTTCATATCTGTTTCGATTGCATGGGGTTTAGCGTGGAGTTTGGATCAGGTGCCTGGGGCAAGATGGGTGAAATGTAACAGTATCCACCCCATGCTAAGTATAGGAAGGAGCATCTTTGGATGGACTTTACAAAATGATAAAAAGTGCCTTCCTTGTTTGGCGATATATAGCCAAGTTTTAAGTCAAAGGTTCACCCTGAACTAGGCCCCTGGGAACTGTATAGAGTCAGTTGAAATGCTAATTACTGCTGTTTGCATGACATTACAATGTTGCTGTAAGAATCATATGGGTATGGTATGCTGGGAAATTGCTGGCAAGCAATTATGGCTGTTTAGCATTGAGCGCTTGTTGAGAAAGTTCATCATCATAATGAAAACTTTAGAGCTTAGTCTTTTAATTTGTTGCTTGAAGTACAAAGAGTATAAATTAAGTTGCCAGGGGTTGGATTTGATTTTTAACCTCTCCTGTCAGATATGCAAAGAAACACTTTAAAATGTATTCAATTGCTGACTCTGGGTTGGTGCCAAGTTGCACTGACCAAAACTGCAGCTTTCCAGAAACACCTTTGTACCAAAACAGTTTGTAACCTTTCTTGATTAAAGAAGCTCTCTAGAACAGGTTCAGATTCTTGATGGCAAGTGCAGTGACCATCTCGCACACACCTGATTAGAATGCTCGCTGACCGTCTTGTCCCCGATTCCCAATACCATTCAGTAGCCAGTGTCTTTCTCACCAGCTGCTCTTCGGCCATGTTACTTCACAGCTTCTTCAATCACTACATGTTACGGTCAGATGGTCACTCAGTAGTTTGTCGCTTTTTCCCCGACAAGATTTTTGCATGTTGCCAATGACAGTGTCGTCCATCTGCACTTTTACTCCAGCATTGCCCTTTCTTCTTGGAGAATTCATGTGGAAGCTGTTCATGCATTTGACATGACCTTTCATGTCAATAATGTGATCAAGGGCGAACTTTTCCGTTAATGTTACGGGTCTTACCCACTGCATCAAATTGGAAAGCCTGAGGATTTTCATTCTTTAGCAGTTCTGCTACCAAAGGTTCAGTTGGACATGAACTTTTTACTCTTATTTGTTGATGTTTCATCTTACTCGTATTGAAAGATTTCAAAGGAAACTCTAAGATAACGTGTGTTTTTAAACAATCAGAATTGTCTCAATTTCGTACAGACCAGTTCTCATCCCCTTGACTTTAGTAAATAGGTACTGAATTCAATCTTGCTGTTGGATGTTATCAGTTAAAAAGGAATAAGTTGTTTCTTTTCAATTTTGGTTGTTTGTGGAGAAATTCCGTCTCAGGCAATTATTCCAATATCGCGAACCCCTACTTATGTTATATGGTAGCATGGTTATCTCATGCAGCAATGCATACCTTGTACAATTGAGATGAAATGTACATCTCGAGTTATAGGTTCAGTTGATTTCCCATGACCCTCCAATTCAGCATCCCAACCCGCTCATCTTATACCGCTGAGAATATCTCAGCATCAGTACATCATTAATGCCTAATGAGCAGAATTCCCTTCAATCCTATGAAACTGAGCCCTTTGATTAAAATAAGGACATTTTTTCTGCAGCCTTCTAACCTCGGATGCTGGCAGTGTCAGCGACCTTTGAGGAACTTTATCAAAGCGGGGCTGTATGTTTTTCCTTGTGAGGACTTGCCTTAATTGCCTGAAGAAACATTAAGCAAGCCTCTGTGTTCCTGTAACATCATGTTTAACACAATTTGTGTAATCGATGTAGCGAAAAAGTAACCCATCTGTATCATGAAGTTATTTATAGTTCGAGGTTATTCTTGACGTAATAACATATTTTCCTGTGATTTCGTTCGAAAAATTGAAAATGTGGGACAAAAATGTATTGATTATAGTTGAATTTTATAATAATCCTAACTCAAAGTTTCGTAAAGCGAGATTTGTTATCTAGAATAGCAGAAACTTGCAGTTGTTTAATAGCAAGTTAAAAGTTGAGAAGGTTCTGGATGTAAGTAATGATTTCACACTCATACGAATTTAAAATGACATGTTTCATCACAAAACGAAAAACATATTCAAACTTGCCTGAATATCTCAAAATATTCGATGGTGCATATTGCATTTTGTGACGAAACTCTTCAAATATCTTGGCAGAATGAGGTTCATTTAATGATTCATCAAGAATTGGAATCAGTTGGTAGCCGGTAGTGGCTAGCAAATAAAGCAGCAGTAACTCTGTTTAGAGTTTGGTTGATATTGCTCAGGAAAACTTATGCTGTTGCTGTTGACTCTGGCATCAGCCTATCTGACGTCATCCTTTTGCAAAATCCCTCATTAACGAAACCTCATTGACCTTCATTGTACTATAGATAGTACCAGATTTTCTGAATTGTTTCGACTGGATCCCATCACTTCTGGCTTCATTAGAGCTTGAAAATGCCATTGAATAGGCAATTATATTGGTTACACTATCGAGGGTTCCGAAACATTCATTAATCGCAGGAAAATGTCCTACCTTTCTTCAGGTTGTGCTGTAGTTTGGCAGATACTCTGTTTTTTTATCTGCGATCAATTTCTTTTGTTTCAGCGAGCATTCCATTGAAAATATGAAAAACTCTTGTAAATTATATCATTGTGTGCATGGTGAACACTCTTTATTAGGTCAAAACTGCTATCCTCCCCTTTGTTTTGATTGAAATTATTTGTAATTGAAAATGATGATGTGGACAAGTAGCCAAGGACAAAAATTAGAAGTTCTTTAACAAGTGGTATAGTTACCCAAAAAAAAAGTCTAGTTTTTTTTCGTGAAGTGATTACCGAGTGGATAACTAATACCTATTAGCTGGAACAAAAATCTGCGTACTAGAAACTCGTACTTAAATACTGATAAGTTCCTGAAATGCGATATATCTTGCATGCACTTAACAATTTTTTATAGGAAACATGAATCAAACGTAATGAACTAGGTGTCAGGATATCTTGATACATCTGGGATCAGATTCTACGTTGAAGGTGGTGGAAAATTGATAAAGGAGCTTTAAATTTCCTGTTTCAAGAGGGCAACAGTACATCAACTACAATAGAGCAACTGTGCTTGTTGTGTCCTGACGGCTATAACCTTATTAATTGAGGATATTGGTTGAAGAAAGTTAAGGTCCGATTCCTCTAAAGTGAGAAGCTGCTAAGGTTTTGCCGGTTTTAGTGGCTTTGTGGTCAAGCTGAGCCAAAACCTTACAGTTACATTAAAATGAATCTGTCATCTGTAAAAGCCACATACTGAAATTTGGCATTTACTGTATCACTGCAGAAACGAGAGAGTTTACAGTGCGCATCCACTTCGATGAACTTGATGCAGTATGAGGTTTCTTCTGTTAAGAAAGTTACAAGTTTTTGTATGTCAGATGATTGTCGAAGCAATTTGGAAGGTAAAGGTATGCCTCCCTTTGTAATTAAGTTGTAGCCTGTGTGGGGATAAGGTTCAGAGGCTTCACCTGGCTACTGGCCATCTATCTTACTTGCCTCCCAATGGTTTATATTATTGTCTATGTTCATTTACCAGAAGACATTTTGTTGGTGGTACAATGTTGGTGAAACGTCTGTCAGATGAGTATAATGTTGCTGGAATATTTGTCTGACTGGACAGTAAGCCTTGGTCCATTGTATCTAGTGTCTATGTCGGACCAGCTAAAAGACTCTGCATGGGTGGACGGCAACCCGTCTTTAGGTACAGGCCAGGCAAGCAGGCCAATGCATTTTACTTTTAACTGATAGCCTGACACAACCAATAGTTTGGTTGGATAGAATTGTGTTCCTCAACCATATCTGTTTGTGGTCTCCCTACTGATACTAAGATTTTGGACATTGAATGCTTGAATTAGATGTTCTGACCACTAATGTCTAAAATGTTGTGGTGTGCTGAGTTCTGTTGAAAAGTCCCATTCCTAGGAAATGAAGCATTTCAATTTCGACATCAGATTTTCACATAAACTCGAAATTAGCATATTCAAACACTTTACAACATCTGCTGCTGATGTAGAGAAATTCAACCCAAGTTCAACACAAGTGCATGTGCCTCCAATGTACAGATTCATCACTACTTGTAGAGAAAATGTCGGCAACCCTAAGACGAAATTAACCTCAAGAAAAACTTAATGACTTCTTGACTCCTGCGCTGAAGTCTTGGACATTTTCCTCAATTTTCTCATTTGGTGTCTTGGATGCTTTGATTAAAGCACATCGCTAATTCACCTCATGACGACATTATTGGATGCGGAGGTAGAGGTGAATTATGTGTTGTTGTGATTCATTGGATTGGAGGAGATCAATCGTTTGTAAGAATTTTTGCGTTTGTCCAGGTAAACCTATCAACTCAGTTTGAGAGAACGGAAGGATGTAAACAGAGCATAAAAAAAGGGGAGCCACGGGGTGATCTATAATGGAAGTGATTTTAGCACGACCTGCGACAGAGCCATGACGAGTGACTGCACTCTAAACCAAATGCCAGTCGCATTCGAAACCACAATTGCCATGTTTGGTATGGTTCTGTCGTTGATCTGATCACAGCAACTAAAATCACTTGTTTGCACGATGCTTATACATGAAGTCATACTGGTCCGTCAAGATTTTCTGGAGCATGGGAATATTACCTCAGAAAATCAAGGTAACCCATCAGCCTGTACAATATGAACGTTTCTTGGATTCTCTCCTGGCTCTGTTATTCCTGGCCTTGCTCATTTCTCATCCTACGGTTTATGATTCCATATTCCGTTATGGCGGTGATAGAAACCAGACAACAGCATGCATTACCATCTTCTCATGGTCTTTGTTGCCGTACTAAGGCATCATTGTATACTTGGTTTTTCTCCAGGTGTCCTGGAGTGGTGGAATCTCTGATTTACGTGTTGTGTAGATCTGTGGAGACCACCTCTGATAAAGCATTTCCACAGATGGAAAAGTTTGAGTTGTTGATGTTTTCTTGTGGGAATTGGCCTATGAAGGCAATGCGGGATGAATTCATGCAGACCAAGTGTATGGCTCAAAATGCACTATTGCAAGCTAAGTTCTTTGTCAGAGGTGCACACTTCCTAAATCTGAACACATCGATACTTGCAGAGTTAAACATTTTATTTCTCCAGCCAGCAGTCACAGTGTATTAAAACTGGTGTCTGCTTATTCACAGTGCGCCAAGCAAGTTTTTTGGACAATTTTTACCTTTCAATTCCAAGTGCAGGGGTAGGAAAAGGTCACTGTAGGTGTGTTCCAAGTTCAAAATGAAGAACAATGATGTATTGCTGATGAAATTATCTCTGACAGATAATTTTTTGTTCATGATAATTCGGATGACTGCAGCAATGCTGAATGCATCTTACCATGCTTTTAAAAGCATCACCTGTCTACATCATAACATACCTGAAACAAATAAAGTCCTAAAGATAAACTGGCTTGATCATCTGTTGACAGACTCCTGTCTGTTCAGGGCACATTGTTAACAAAACAAACCATAAGTTAGAGTCTATACTCTGGTACGATCGCAACAAACTTTAGAAGCCTTTCGTTCCTTAAACACTACACCTCACTGACAATGCATAAAATGATATCAAGCAAACAAGAGTGGTACTTATGTAATGTGAGATGGAAGTGGCACCTATTGGAAACTTCATGTACCTGAATCCCAGGCTCCTGCAGTCTCCCTTTATTGCAAAAATAAGGATGAGGCACATCTTCCAAGAAGTGCAGCACATTATAACCAGGTGAAGCATGAAGATGCAACATATTTCAGCAAGAAACAGGCAGTGGCAACTGGAACTGTAATGAACAGACATCTGCAGACCTACCTCAGACCCAGAAGAACAATAGCTAGTTAGGTTGAAGGTAATGCTGATGGTAGCATGCAGGGGAACACCATGTTCCAGCCAGTAGGTGAAGGAGTGCTGGTCCATAACCTTTTGATGCTGATTTTACATCAGATGAAGTCAAGGGAAGAATTACTAAATATGAATTAACTTGTAAAACTTAAATTTAGGTATATCTATACTCAAATTTAGTCACATTTAAGCAGAAGAGACATAACTTAAATTTTTGCTTTAAGTGTGAATTGAAGTTCAACTTCTGGCCAATGAGGAGTCGTAAAGCTGATGTTATGTTGTAACATTGGTCTGTGACTTGGTATCACATTATTGAGAGCAAAACTGAATGAACAAAACTACGTCATTGTGAACATAGGGATCTCAAAAACAGCGTTGAAGAGGCTGGACAAGACATCTAGAACAATCGTGGTAAACTTCCCGCCTGCGTCGCCAAACAACATCCTTGACTCCATTTCATGTCCAAGTGGAGACTTTACTTTGATGGCTGCTGATTGGCCAAAGTGCTAATGTTGTGCTGTGAGAGAATGGCGATGATCGGTGATGTTAGCAAATCGTTGAGCAAACAGGATGTCAATTCCTCCTCCTTCATCGCAGTATGAAAATAACACTGTGACAGCTCGGCAAATAATTTGATAATATCGTCACAAGTCGTGTGAATATTACTGAATAAAATCAATGAGCAGCACTTAAGAGCTGTAGTAACTTTCTAGAAATTGCATTGTACTCCGATAAACGCTGCGATGGCGATTTATTACGTATCTGGAAACCAGGTTTAGTCATTCGGCCCGGGACCTGCCCATCCTTCAACATCATCAGTCCCAAAATATTTTTGGCTTTGAAAATTATTCAGAATTATGAACTTACAAAGTTCTGAAATCATCTTGAAGTTGATGGCAAGTCAGTGTATGAATAAGCATGTTTGCATATTTCTGCCGAGCTCGAGAGATTTGATGAACATGGCATCGCACGATTCTGAGAAATATGCACGTCTTGCAACTGTAATTAGTGAAATGATTAATTCTTTATTGCACACTCTTAACAATTTTTAAGCTGCAATGAAGCACCATAGTGTAAGCAAAATGATAAATAATGATCAAGTTTTCCAAGAAGCAAGTCTTCTTTACATACCATATATAAGGAAAGTGATTTGAACAACAACAAAAAGCTCTGTGGTTGAAGCTGATCATGAAGTGATTTCTTTCATACTAGTGCTCTCATAGCAACTTATGATCTCTCTTTAATGAACTCACCAGCAATTTCTCTTCAAGTCTATATCATTTTAACACCCTGGCATGAGGTAAATCCCTCTACCAACCAGTAGCTCACTAAAGTTATCACAAGGCATAACCTATACTATATCACGTTCACATTAACTAGACACTAAGTTTTCTGTACTTCTGGTATGGTTAAGTGCAAGGTTCTTCTTCTAGCCTGCTTGAAGAACATTATATCAAAGTTGATATCCTAACATAATAATTTATCTGATGGGTGTTGAATGTAAGCTTTCATCGCCACTGATAGCTGTGGTCAGACTGAAGCTTCAGGTAGCTGTTGGAAAGGAAAACATCCATCTGCTGATTGTTGATTTCCTTCGAAGGGCAATGGAGCCATTCTTTGAGAGGGTTTCACCCAAAATGATGGGTGGGTTTTACGTATTGCTGTAGTTTTGCATCAGATGACTTTAACCTCACTAGTTTTCTATCCATTTTTCATGTTGTACAAAATGATAGCACAACAAATCCTATGAAAAAACATTCCAATATTTTTTGTGCTGGGCAATTATGATGCCACTACTTAGGAAAAAAAATGCTTGTTCTGATCCTAAATCAATAAATATTCCCACGTTATCAAGTCCAAGAGCTAGGCCTGATTAGTGGCCTGGATTCTAAGGAATGGTGAAGGTATTCCTCTAGTTCTGCCACTGAATGTGAACAACAGATTATCGGGCAAAATTTGCAGAATCTGGTTATCGAAATAAATGTGGGTTATCAATGTAAGGCCGACTTTGCGCAGTATTCTGTCTGCTAAACTATCAGTAAGATGCAGGACTTCAACTATGTTGTTTACCTTTATCTGCTAAAGTGCCGAAAGGTTGTGAAGCTTTTGGTCGCGTGTCTTAACTTTGCTATTCCCTTTAGGCCTATCCAGTGGATGACAACGACTGAACATAGTTTGAACCAGTTTTATATACATTTGTATTCTCTCATGCCCAAAAGTCAGTTCATATATCCCCAGCAAATAGAGATGGAATTAGGGTCCATTTCTTCATCAAACCTCGATCTCATCTTTCATGGTTTCTTTGCTTTAAACCAATGATTTATTTTGGCAATTTCTTGCCATCGTTAATTGTGGAGCAAGACAATTTCCTTCTTTCCTCTTCAGGATCAACTAGATCAAAGCGATGATATAAATCGATGTAGTGGTTGCAGGGTCGCAAAAACTAAACAATAGACTCCCCGGCTTCCTTTGTGGCTCTTCGGAATTGAAGGGCATAAGGAGTGCATTTCAACCATCCAAATCTTTTGCCCATCAATTTCAACCAGCCACAAAGAGGACTTGTGATTCCATTGTCTATTTCAAGCGGTCTGTAACCAGGCTATTAATCTGAATCACCATAATGAAGATGAAAAATTCAACCGTTTTTATTTTGCTGAAGTATCGATGATATTCTTGCAAATGCTTCAGATACTTACCCTTCTCTCGTGTTCCTATCTTTGCAGTGTCAGAGTGGCTGTGCCATTTGGAAGGACGCAGTCAGAGCGTCATGTCAAGATATGTGTGTAAGTATTCTTGCCTCTTCCTTACTTCTTATGTGTTGCTGTTGGGTGTTTAGTGTGTTTTCTTACAGCTTAAACACCAATTCTGACATGACATGACATGGTTTGGGTGAAGATGTATCAACAATAGAAGTCATTGTCAGCAATGACAATGAGAACTCTGGAGTGGGACGTTAACGGTATTGCAAATGTGAAATAACCAGCCAAGAGGTGCTTTGCAGTTTGCCATGTATTCTGTCTACATTTGCTACCAGCAACCATGCTCACCTCAGAAGATTGTCAGTGTCAAAAACACATCCATCAACGCGGATCTACCCAGGAGAGATGAACCAATCAGCAAAACACTGCAAAACAGAAAAATATTTCTGCCGCATTGCGTGGGCAATGTACAAATGCCACCCTATCCTTGCACTGGCCAATCAGTATGCCATTCTGTCACCTGGAGGAATTACTGGATCAAAACGAGCGCAGCCAATCTCAGTAATTTCATGTGCCGTTCCAGCGTAACACCTCAGCAAAGGTACCCAAGGGTTGCAGATCTGACTGTCCCCTTTGGCTGAGGCAGGTGATGCCCTAATCAGTAAGGTCAAAGCTGTCATTGTTGGTGCAGGACATCTGTAGTTTTTACAGCCGAAAAATTGAGAACGTAGTTAGTGGATTACTCAGGACTTGGGCCATCTTGCAAGAATGTAAGGATGTTCAAGCCGACAGAGAGGCCTTTTGGCCACAAGCTGTGAGGTAACAAGCTGGCCAAGAAGAATCCGATGATGGAGAAGAAGAGCAATTTTTAATGATTTTTAATTTTGAGAGATTACATGATATCTTTCAGTTTTCAATCAAAAAACAGATTTTTGCCTTCGTGAAACCCACAAAAATAGAACGCTCAAGGAAACTTCTCAGTTTGCTGTATATTTGTGTATGAAATCAATTGGCAGTCGCCATCAGATTGTAATATATCCTAGATCATCTGCTGCCTTTACAGGATTACTGCTAAGCTGGCCTATCATAGCCTCAGCTCCATACTGTCCCCCCGGAGGCATGCTGAGAACACGATACACGATGACTACAGACTCTGCGGCCGATAAAATGGACTCAGGATGAGATGAATGTAGCGATAAGGCATCACTTGTCTTAACATTGGTTTGCAGAAATAGATGTCCATTACTTCTAATTCTCCAGGAAAAAAATATGTAGTGGCCATTTCTTGCGGTGCTTAGTCAATAACATCTATATCACACGAGGAGTTTGCCCTTGTTCGGCCCCGGCGAATCACACTCGGAGAAAAGGAAATGCCAAATTAGTTCCATAAATCATTATTGAATAAATATTTGTCAATCTCCCGAGTGTCTATTCAGGAAAAATAATTACAACTTGTGCGGGATGATCCATGCAGAGATGGCTGATGTGTAGGGCGAGGACCAATCAATGACTGTCAGACTGGTTCATTTTATCACCAGTAGGAGGTAGTTTGATTCTGTCGAGAACAAAGTACAGTCTAAATCGCAATTCTCATCCCTAAATTCGCGTCATTGATGCGCTACCCATCTCTTCAGCAATAATAATACGTGTGCAACCAATGGTAGGTTTTCTTTACAAATTTGTATGTGGTTAAAATTGTTTCGAAATAAAAAACTAGATCAAAATAATTTTGGTAAATAGTTGTGGTCAATTCAGATGGCCTCGTCTCTTCCGGATTTGTGTGTATTTTACATTGTTTGGTCTCAGTTAGTTCCTCATCATTATACGGCGATAAATTTGGATGTCCAGGTTACACTGGGGTTACAGTGTCTATGAATTTAGAAAGGAAATATTGGAATGCATTGCTATAACCTTCCTGTAAATCCCTCTCATCTATTCAGGGATTAGTTCGGGGTTAGTTCCAGGGAGGTTGTCCTATCGAAAGCTAAATTTTCCATTTCTGGCATGCTCATTTAAATGAGCCAAACAGAGGGCTGTATTTCGGCATTACTGGTCAAGTTCCGTTTAGGAATTGTCTGTTATCTGACGTCAAATTGTTCCAGATCATGCTTCTATATAGCGTCTGTAGTTGGGGTGGGGCATAACCATGTCATATAATCACCAGACACCAAGTGTATGTCACATCGCTTGGGCTTAATCCGTTGTACATCATGCATAAGCATGTACATAAACTAAGCACACAGTCTTTATTGCCATCTTGAGTTGAATCGGACTGTTGTATCAAGAAGATGCTCATTTAACGTTCTGTAGAAATGGCGGGCGGATCCCTCATGGGCAGTTTCGTCATTGCAGCACACGTATAAATGATAATTAGGGTGTTTTTATAGATGTGCTGTTGGGCACACTAGAGGATTAACTACCTCTGATTGCCAGGCAATCAGCAAATAACACCCAAGATCAACTCCATGTTTGCCATATCTTATGGAAAGCGAAAGTTTTATTTGTGCGGATGATCTGCGTGTGTGAATCTGAAGTAGCATTTTTGGTATGAAGGCCATAACGTCACGACAGCATTGTTGTTGCGTCTACATCTCGGTTAAAGAAGCAATCCATTATAACTCCACGATTTGTTGGCACAGTAAGCGATGGTAGTTCCATGCACCTTTTCCCAAGCAATTAGAGGAGCCCCTGGGTACAACATAACAACCAACCAAGAAAACCATTGCCTACCTGCCGAGACATTACTATTAACAACTTTACAAAGTACTACAAATTCTTGCTTGTTCTTTTCCACTTTATTATAAACAAGACTACCATTCCAGGGGTATGTTTGTGAGAATTCATCAAGGTTTCTAAGATTTTGTTTTGTAATTGGAGCAAGTTAAAAAGCAATTTCTTCAAGATAATGATGAAGAATGCAACTGGTTCATTGTATCTCAAGACAAAGGAATTGTAGATCTGTTGATTTTATTACATATGTATATAGTATCGTCCACGATGAAATGCCCAGTGAGATTTGGCTTACTCTTCACTTCCAAGATCAATGTATCAAATGTCTTCTGTTGTGAAACTGTTGAACGTATAGTCACCTAGTTTATCACTCTGCCATCAGACGGCGTCACTGTACCATTAAAGGGGTGAGAATCGTACTTGGCTGTATCACACCGTATATCACTTACTCTTGTGTCTAGCAATATCTTACACCTAATTACCACAGCAATTTGCCATTGACACTTGCCCAAAAATTGCCATGGGTTAACTAGTTATTAACTGACAACAATGCACGTACTTAATTAACCCATCATACATATTTATCGATTTTGTTATAATTAAGATGCACCAACCATAGTAACCTTCAGAATTTTTCATCTACATTGGAACAGTCACAATTTTCCTCCAATGTTTGATGAAGGAATGAGAGGCTTTGCTTCTGGGTGCATAGTTTTCAAGCATTTATCAAATTAATGTTTCTGATAAATTTTTCATGCAGAGTGTTTTTTGGATGGATTTCCATCCCCTTCCGGACTGTAAAAGGTCGCAATTAGGCTTTTATCTACATAGACTCAGGTCTTTCTACATGTAGCTTTGCATTTTATATCAAACTATAGCTCAAGCACTTTCTGAATTCTCATACATCTATGACATTTCCCCTTTTTACTCATTTCAGAACAATACTGCATTTGCTTACAACAAGGTAAGTGTCAAACTGGGATGTTTCTTTATTAAAAGGAAATGTCAGTCATGCAAAATGTTTGGGGGAAGTTTTTGTTGTGATTGTCAATATTTGTTTTACAAAAGGCTTGACAGTGTCTGCTGTGATAGCTTGAGTTAAGAGAAGGCTCGTAAAACACATTTTTCATAAATGTTTTGCTTGAGTCTAGCTGTGTCAAAAAAAGGCATTGATTTTGTTAATTGAATCAGGAAATAAAAGCATGAGAAGCCTAACCTAACCTGTTGATAAATTGATACGAGAAAAAAGATGAGTTATTTGGTGGCAGCTGAAATAGTAACAGAATGATCTCAGTGAGTTTTAGCAAGTTAAAACGTGATAATGGCATGACAAAGGATGTGCTGCATCATAACGGTAACACATCATAAACTATCTGATACTAATCTGTAAAATTGTGTTCTAAATAAAGAAGATGATTTGTCTAGTGTGAAATCTTCTATTTTGAAAATCGTGCATATATTGCTAAAATCAAATTATTCCTACCTCACCTCACCCCAAAACCTCGTAAAATCTGCGCAGCCAGCACAAATTGTTAATTTGTTTGTTCACGCTACATTCTCTCAGTCGTTTCTCCAAATTCATTCTGAGAATTTCTCTACCTGGTATTTGTCAGAATCGGTTATTTTGGCTTTCGAAGATTTTAAAAAAACCACAATTTTATTCCATCCTGAAGAATTCTCAGTGCGATTCATATCCAGTGGGTTGAAATCTTTTAAAATTTTGTACAGGATATGCAGTTTGGTTAACCTAAGTTACATTGAAATGCTTTTCTCAATCGAATCTGTTATTTTCGCTATAGGATATAATTTGAGAGAAAACATCAAGCTCATTCAAAAAAGCCCCAAGCTGGAAAATTGCACTTGTCAAGTTTGGCAGAAAATCTTGGGGAAAAACAAGAATCCAAATATTATTGTTGGAAATCGTGGTTACTCTAAGCAGGCATAACCAACCTCAAATACGTTATGTACTCCTTGGGACTAGGTTAGTTTAAAGACTGTTTCATCTTCAGGTCAAACCTTATGAATGGAAGGGATACTGTGATGTACAAATGATGGGTTTATACTGTTTCAGCCCACCTCATGGATGAGCCATGCATGCATCCACCCATCCAAACAATATTTTATAATTTTAAGAGAAAACAAATTAAATTTTAGCTGAGAGTGTCTGGAATGATAAAAAGATACATTTATATTATGCAATCTATTTTCACATCACATCTACCCATCCTGGAAGGGTTAAAATTGATAAGTTGAATAAGGAAATGAAAACCAATGTAATAACAGAGAAAACCTGTTCATATAGAATTGTGATTTTTCACACCATGGACCTTTTGATGAACACGATGAAGATGAAAAACAAAGACCATTATGGTCAAAACCAACACAATGAGTTGGTTAAATGTAGGTTGATTGACGTGGCGTGATTTCGTCAAAAGAAAAATCTCATTGTCAAATGCTAAAAATGCTATGTTTTCTGATAGAAAGTGTAAATCTGAACTAATGGGTATAGTAATTCTAACGAATTGCAATTATTTCTTCTGGGCTTTGTGTACACACGAAATGCCATCAAAGTTAACCCATTCAGGACTCTCATCAAATTCTGTTATAAAACTTATGTCATCAAAAACCACCAGACAGAAGTTAATTGCAGAAGATGAAACAATCGTTTGGTATCATTACAATTGCCTTTTACTAGGCCCTACATTTTAGTTTTAGAAAAAGTCATAGTTTTACTCGAATTTCATTTTGAAAAAAATCAGTTAGACATCTGTCTACTGGTACTCTACAATAATAGTCACATAAGTTCCCAGTGCCTTGAAAGATTACGATACATATTTGGCTAAGCTATATATTCGTGGCGGACAATCATTTTGGGACGGTCATTCTGGCCAGGTGCCTGAACCTTCCCTTCTTTACATTTCTGTTGTGCACGATGTTAGTGCCTTCTCCCTCTGCATCTTCAAGTTGCGCATAAACTGATTTATTAGTCAGTAATTGACCCCGGCCTGCGCCTTCGGGGACTAACACCGAAGCGAAGTGATCTATGTGTAGTACAACTAGAGACACCTTGGAGCAAACACAGAAACTGATTGTCCCTGCACAGAATCTGCATAAATTATGAACTGTTTCATTTCTTGAAGAATATTTGGAAAATGCAGGCGATTACTGTTCTGAAATGTACTTTGCAATGATGTACAGATTGTACTGAGTTAGTTATAGAATATCCTTTTTGTGGAAAGGGAATTGAAATTGTTTATTGCTTGATTGAGGTATCAGCATCCATGCTTGTTTTCATTATAAATTATCAAGAGGAGGGAGTGACCACTCGATGATGATTATGTCATAGAAATGAAAATGAGGGTTTGATTCATTTGGCATTGCCCCGTGGAGATTTGAAAAAACCTATTCGCTTATAGGCTACTGTTCTGTCCTCTGCATCTGAAGACATGGTTTGTTTCATCATGAAGTCATTCAAAAGGGAGTATAAACCTGACCTTGGTGTCCTTCAAGATTTGATTGTTACAACCTCCACTCCTATAAAATCATCTCATATTTTACTTTGTTGCCAAACAATTGTAATTTGAGACCTTTTCTAAGAGACCCCATGTTTGTACTGGGAAATTGTCTCTTTTGAAGTCAACTGGGTGTGTTAATTTAATTGCTGCTGTCTCATTGATGACTCATGACTTGGTCTTGTCTGTGACAGCCACTTTGACTGCTACTGCTACCTGATGACAAACCTTTGAACTGCTTAGAGGATGACGGGACAGATAGCGTTGTGGTGTCTTCACTCGTCAGAGATGATGTACAGGAGATTCTTCCGACTGCCCACCATCCTTGAACATGCAGCAGCTTTGCAGGCAGCCAGGCTGGTGACGAAATACAAATGTTCATATACTGTTGAAATCTAATTGTTTTATCAAATGTAAATACATTTTGACAAAATGTTATTGCAATTTCAGGATCAGTACTGTGTTACTGGATGCAATGCCGCCTTAGATATTTATGCTGGTAACATGGAAGGTAAGAATATAGAGATTTGTGAACTGTTACCCCCCTATTACTGTCTGATGACAAAAAATCGGTGCACATGGTTAGATTTTCTGTGTTATATGATAAATACTCATGTGAACCCATTGTGTCTTTACTAATTATTCTCAATTAAACATTTTGACAATGCCGTATTTTGTGATGGTATGGTTTGGGTTGTGTGATTTGGAGGCAGGTGGTATCAAGTCAGAATTCATAGTGTCACCAGTTTGATCAAGCTTTGGGAGTCGCAATTCAATGTCACAGACACTTTGTCAGGATTGGTCACTTGAAAATTCTTCAAGGATTATTCATTTCTATAGTGCCTATTTTTATCTCATTACTGGCTCTGATGGATGCTGGATATTTCATGTTATTGGAAGATTCCGTTGACAATCATTTTCCAAGACAGCGATGGATTTTGAATAGAAGTTTCATTTTCTTGGATACAGCAGTATTACTTTTCAGAGTCTTTCTTTCTGTAGTAGTCTTGAGTTTTGTTTCGATACATGTTTGAAGTCAATAATATTTCATTTGAGGATTCTAATTGGAGTACTTGATATGACTTGAATCTGTGACCACGAGGACTCGTTCATTGATCCGTAACAGGAATCAACAGGATTTCAAGAAAGAGCGCCACCTATGTGGATTAAGGAAAATGTTGTGCCGAAATGATATCTTTTTGGAATACTGCCGCTTTAAGGATGACAACAGAATGTATAATATTCATTGGATTATACTGTCATAGACGGAACCAAATTGTGCTGATAAATGTTCATTAAAGAAAATCACGAGGAGATAGTTTATTAGCCCTGGAGTAATTATTCTAATTAGGTGACGGTGGGCGCACGAGGCGGATATCATATCGTGTGTGGGTGATTATAAATCATCACGAACAAAAAGATGATCTTCATATTTTGGAGAATATTTTTCGTTCACCAGTCAAAACATCTCGGAAGACCATAAGGTCGAAAACTGCATTTATCTGTTGTGATATCATCAGAGGTGTTGAAATTCAGGGTTGTTTTATGATAAAGGATTACTCTACAAGTGGATGTAGCTTCTAACTTTTCAAACAAATAGATTGATTATCGAATTCTATTGGATGTACTTGATAATATCGTTGCTCGATGGACACTCTCTTGGAAGGATACCAGTTTGTTTGGACATCAATCCGGTCAAGTCATAATAACCACCTGCTTTCAAATTACAATTTAGAGCTCTAAGTTCAAAGCTCTAAGCTTCTAAAATGATCAAAATCACACTACTGATTGTAATAATGGCAACCTCTTCTCCTCCAGCTGCCCTAGGGAAGCTTCGGCCACCGGTTTTAGTGCCGTATTCTTTGACGAACTCATCCCTTCAACTTAGATGGGATGGTGAAAAAATCAAGAATATCACGTACGTTTTGCAATGGAAGTTTGCAAATATCAACCCGAGTGATTGGAGGGTGCAGTACAAGCAGTTTGTGCCACCAACATCAATGGTAACAGACCTTAAACCATTTACTACTTACAAGGTAAGCTGTTGAACAAAATGAAAATACAGCCATATGAAAATACAGTGAACATGATTGGTGTTCCCCTTTAAGAATCAAGGCCCTTTGGATGATGTTCATAAATTTCAACGAAACTATCACTCTGTGCAAACAAACAATATGCTTTTATCAGTAACATTGGTTTGAGGTGCCAGAAGAAGTCCCTGTCTCTATTAGTTAAGATGGTGATCAAGAATTAATTTTTGGTAAGATCAATGTTACATGAGATTCTTGTCCTGTTTCAGTTCCGTATTGTAGCTGTGATCACCACCAAACATCTGATCGAGTCCCCTCCAAGCAATCCTATACAGACTCTTCCTAGTGGACGTAAGTTATCAACCGAATCTGAAAACCAACTGTGGCCCAAGTCAGAGTCACTAGGCCAATGAACCCAATTGGCACCTAACTGTATTGGCACGTAGAACACTCATCTCGCCTTGGAGGAGGGAATAATCCCTGGAGAAAATCACCTCCAAGTGCAGAGCGAACGAAGAAGATTCATAACCAACTTTCGATCAGAAATGAAAGTTATCAGCTTCTTTCAACCTCTAGTCTCTAATCCTCCTTGGCAGTGTGTATGGTACCCTAAACCAAAACAAAGGAGACGGCAGTCAGGAAGCGGTCAACTTATATTGGACTATTTACCAATGTTTTCTTGATGTGACAAAGAGATTATTGAAATCGAAAGGGTAGGAAATCCACCATCGTCGTATGAGGTTGTATTTTCTATCATTATGTTGCTTTGCTAATGATGCATCTGATCGTGTTTCCAGCACCAACCAGTGCCCCGGTCCTGGTCGGCCTATCCAGCCCGTCAGCGACTGTTGTCCACATTTCATGGCAGCCTCCGATGTTCACCAATGGACCACTTACCGGATTCCGTCTCTGTCTACAACCACTGAACAACACTTCCCGCCGCGAAATCTTGAAGGAAGTCTCCAGTAAGCTGTCCTCGTATACGTTCAGTTCGCTGCAGCCGGACACCTACTATAAGGTGTCCCTGTCAGCTTGGAATACTGCGGGACTCGGACCGTCTGCGTGGGGAGAGATTGCGACACCCGCTGCGTTTGGGGGTAAGTTGTTATATCATTCACCTACAGTCCAAGTCACAATTGACATCCTTCCTTCGTCAATGACCATCAGTGATGCGCATATCTGACTATCGACCTACGCGCTGGGTAGCGTGTCATTGGTAGACAACTGACATGCCAGCGACACGAATTGAGCAGTGACGATTGTGATCTGGACTGTATCTTCGTCACTAAGCAATGCTTTTGTCTGCGGCTAAACAAACCAAGTTAGGTTCAAGTGAGTCATAAATGATGTACCCGGTATGTATGGTAGATTGTTTGGATATAAAAAAGAACATTGATGTAAAGAAACAGAGGAAATTGCGCTAGTTAGCCGACACCGTTGCTATTAATCATGTTAATGACAGGCGGTGTGCGGCAAAAAGTGACATTAGGTACTTAGCATCGGGCAGACTGTCAGTTATCAAAAAAGTTGTGATCATATTGCTACTCTTGTTGTTACATATCCCACCAGACGTGCCAAACACACACATGGTGACACCTATTAGCAGGTTATTAGCATGTCGGAGCATTCCCAGGGCTGCTGTTTAATAAACCTTGAGGGCTCACCTTCGGGAAAACCTTAAGTTTTACCAATTATTCCCGTCACGATAAATGTTATTTCCTCGTACAACAACGCCGAACATGATAGTTCATTGTATATACTCAAAGCTTAGTTCAGGGCAGGAAGAATTTTGTAATTGGTTCGTTAATAGCTTGCTGATTTGCAAACTTGGCATGAAGACACAGCTACTAGATGTACAATGCCCCATGACAACTTCTAGGCATCGATTTCACCCTAAGTTGCACTCTGATGAATATAAGCAAGTGTAAAATGTACTGGCTGTACAGCAACCTTGGGTGAAGCCGGGTTTCAGTTCCAATCCAACTTGCCCGGATACATGTGCATATCCATTAGAAGTTATCTTCTCACAACTCTTTCAAACCTTGTATGAAATAGAAATTTTTGTACGAACAGATGTAAAAAGGTTGCAAGTTTGATGTTCCTTGGCTCGATCCAACCTCCTGGCCACCTCAGAGAATGTTTTTGTAGTTGTTGACCTGAAAGATAATTTATTTTTGGAGCATTGTTGCTCGTCAATGCGCTGCTCATCTAAAGCAGTTGCAGGATCTTTGACCTGAGTTTTGCTGAACAGTGGTTATACCCTCTAGCTCATCTACCATATCCTAAGCCCTTCTTGGGAGAGGAGGGGGTGAGTCACCAGGTGACATACTGATAATGCACCTAACAGGGCTTTCTTTAACATTTTTGGCCTTGATCTTTGATAAATTGGCAATTTTCTATCATCATTCTTGAAGAAAAATGAGGACAGCTTAGATGATTGGTTGCTTCAAGCTCAAAACCATTCAAAGCCTTGCTATTTGAACTTTTCCTTCTCATCACAATTGAAATAAAAAACTTAATTCGATCGTGCAAAAACTGATAAATGTTCTTGGAAATGATTAACAAAGTGAGGTGAAGTTAAGTACAACCCTCACTTTGTACCTACCTTACTTTTCACTGCCAACTGTTCTGAGGATGATGGACCTAGGCAGGTGTCAGAGGAAGGCCATAGGCCTACAGAAATCAGCTAAGTACTTTCCTCTCAGTGGAGGCCGCATTCTGTTTAGACAGAAACAGAGTTTAAGTGCAATCCTAATTGCGCCCCCATAAACATAGCCTAGAAGATGCCAGAGGATCTTCAATCATGTCTGTTGAAAACCCGATCACTTCCTCCTGAACTTATTTTGTCTTTTCTATTATCTTTTCTTTGAAGAAACCGTTTCTCGAACATATCTATGTGTAATGATTTCTGATGAGGATCCATAGAAGTGTGGCTATTTAGGCTGATAGGGTGGCCTGACTCTATAGAGCTCAGTTTATGCCAAATGGATCAGGGTCCCCCCCCCGTGGCTGTTTTGGCTGATTGGATGACCTGACTCTACAGCTGTTTGGACTGACAGAATGGCCTGATTCAGCCGCTGTGCAACCTGTTGGTCTTGATGTTATCTGTTGGTCTCAGAAGCGAGGGAATTTTAAGTTTAACTGTGAATGACTTGCTATATCCCAATTCGATCCCTCTGAGAGTTGAAAATGCCAATGGCCAATGAGCAATTCTGGAAGGCATAACTCGTTTAATTCCTGTTGCTGCGTTTTTAAAGCAGCATGGTGGTTTGATGATTTGGACAAAGGTATTCCACCATCATCATCATCATCATCATTATCACTGCAGCTATATAACATCTGCTTTATGACCCCCTTTGTGATTTGCACTGTGAAGAATTCAACTTCAAAGTCAGAATCATTTAACATCATGAACATTATTTTGAAAATAAATATAGTTTGTCTTTTGGCACTGGCCCAGTACTTTGAAAGACTTTAGCTATAAGAGAGATATCCCAGCTTTAATGATTAAGAACAACTTCATGGATTTCTTGCTTTTCCATGATGCAAAAAAAAATCATGATCCGTTTTGTTATGGTGCAAACTGTTAGTGATACCTGGCCTTGGACAAAGATATTCTCATTCATTATCATGGGCCTTTTAATACCGAATATTTTCCTGAGAATGTGGGCAACTAGAAAAAAAACAAGCATTCAAAAAGTAGTACAAATGTAGGAAAAGATTTTGTAAGTGTTGGGGGCTTCTTGTATTTGCATGGCAGCTGAACCCAATAACCAGGAATTCCTTTAAATAATGCCTCTAGCGGCAAGCTTGAAATCTAACAAATCAGATAGCTCAGAATCTATGTGGAATAATATTATTTTACGCTATTTCGAATATTTTTTGGACGAATGTTACCTATGTGTGGGAAAACGGTGTATTTGTTTTTCTTGGCGTAGACAGGAATTGGCCAATCAGAGAGAAGTTCTTGTCGTGGTTTATAAAGAAATTCGGTCACTACGCAGTGATATGAGACTATTTTCATTGGAATCGTCCTGGGTAATTTGATACAAAATCATGGTTGTTATGTCCCAGTGTCTCACTGCCCATGGTTGATGTTACTTGGAACGCACACAGATGCAAATTCTTTCTGCTTTTGTAAAAGGGGTGTGACCTGACATTTGTGGCCAGGTGAAATATCTCTACCACCAGTTGTCTGAAAACTTGACTTGCACAATGATTAGTATGTGATTGTTTCTTGTTTGACAGTATCAAGCTTGGTTCAGTTGTTCAATTTCAAGTGTGCAGTATCTAAAGTGCAAAGGATAGGATGTCATTTTATTCAGGCCTCATCTAGTTAATGTATGTTCAGGAGAAAAAGCCCTGTGAGATATTTTCTGTATTTGTAAAATATGGAGTATCCATGCGTCACTCAGGATTAATGAAGCAAACCAAATGCTCTCAAAAAGGTTCTGCAAAAGTCAGCATCGATGACAGAATTCCATTTCGTCTGCATCTCCAAATGTCATCTCTGGTGGGGTGTGTCGTGTTGACCTATCTTTTGATTGCCTGCTGTGTTAACGTTGCAGGCCCGAGCGCAGTACCGTACATGATCTATGGAGCCGACAATATGATTCTCAAACAGGATATTACAGACTTTCTCAAAGATCGCCAGGCAGTCTACACCGGGGAACAATCCATCAGAGTACTAGGTAAGTCCAAGTTATTTTGGTTACAAAAAAATTAAGTGATTTTCTACCACTTCAGCTCTTTGA